>NW_015628766.1:358613-363717 GCF_001515625.1 Sinocyclocheilus rhinocerous | reverse complement strand
TATTCCTTTAACAACTTAAACTGCCCCCTTTTTTTTTTTTTTAAATGTGATGCTTTGTCCAATTCAACCACCCATCCTGACAACATACAATATAGTCAAATAAACACTAAATTAGTCTAAAACACTTAAGGCATAAACCACAATCAACATACTAAATAACTGACTTTTTGTTTGAGGTTCGGATGACACAACATCTTTCCGTGGGCTCTGCTGACACACTGTAGACTTCTATAGGGTAAGAAATATTACGGACCCTCCATTGGAAACTGGTCTTTGTGTCCTTACGCATGAACAATGGCTGTGTGCATAAAAACAGACATCATTATAAACAGATTAAGAACATCATCTATTCCGTAGGAAAGTGAAATAGTAACCTTACATTTGAACTGCTCTCTTTTATTAAATCAGAGGTAAGGCCGTTTGGGTTTGTTTCACCAACTTCCCATGTCCACTCTCCATGGCCTCCTAAAGTGGTTTTATGTCGCCACTTTCGCACTAAAGAAAGATGAAATAATTACTAAACACAAAACTGAATTCGCATGCGATTCGATCAGATAAAACCAGAGAAGAAAAATGACTCACAGACAAGTTCATCTGTTTTCAGGTCATACTCCTCAGACATCTCATTGCCATCCTCAAACAGATAATGAACTTTCCTTTTCCCTAATGAGAGAGGCATATGAAGGCGGAGCTCAATTTATACATTAGCTTACATCGAACAATATTCAAGCTTTAAACTAAATGAAACAATTCTTTCTAAACTGTTATTTTTATGATGTTGTGCATAGGTCTCATTGCTATTAGCGTGTAGCAAATAGTTATACGGCTAATACATCTTATTAGCAAGACTATTAACACGACTGCCAACATAAATACACATACAAATGAACTAATCTAAAAATAATAGAGAAGATATATGCGCACCATCAGCTATTAATGCCGTTTTCTTGGCTTTCTTAAGAGTCTCTGCCCAGTGTTGAACAGCCATGCTTCATACGGGTTCATTTCCTCAAACAATCCCACGCCTGAGGTTGCCAAGGCAACTGCTATTTCTCAAACAAGATATTTCGTATTTTTAACGATTTACCAAGTTTACATACAAAAATATGTAATTGTCACAATTAAACGTATTAAAATTAAGTACAAAGAGTCATGTATAATTTTAAATATTTGTTTAATATTTGTTTAAAAAAACCTCAGCTCTACTTCTGACTATGACCCGGAAGTTGATCCGTTTAAAACACTCGTTGTTCTTAAAAAGAAGCGATGGGAGAGGTACTTCTGTGGTGTTTTTAAGCTATCCAAGTTGCTATTACAATACGACTATGCATTTAAAGAGATATAATGTTGAATATGCGTTGTAATGTAACGATCCTTTTATTCGCTTCATTACCGGGCGTTGGTTGCAAATATAAGGACTTAATTCTTACGAAGCCTTCTCCTGTAGATCTATGTATTTTTGTATTCTGTAGCTCTGTGAACCCTACTGATCACAGTCATTTTGTTTTTAAAGTTCCTCTCCTTTCCCTGGCCCGAATGGAGGGTCATGGCATCCTGAAAGCCTTCCCTAAAGTAAAGAGACACAGTCCTAAAGATCAGAAGGACGCGCCTCCTCTCAAGAAGACGCCTGCTGAACCAATAACAGGTTCATAATTCTCCCTCTAAAATACACTCTATTAAAACAACAAGGGCAGTTTGAGAGAATAAAGCACCATATTTTACAACATGCAGCAGTATTTTCAATTAGATCCTCCTGTTGAACTGAATTATGTATTATTGGATGAATGGTCAAATGCTGCTGCTTTTAATGAGTTATGAAGACATTACATAAGAAAATTAATTTAATTTGTTGAGCTTAACTGACTTAGATCGGTGCTCTGTGAATCACATAAATAATAATAATAATACTAATGATAGATAGATAGATAGATAGATAGACACTGATAGTTTGATTGATTGATAGGTTGATTTTAACCTATTGCTATAGTGCCAGTGCTCATTTTTGAATACAACAACAATTACTTAACAACTGGCCCTTAATCAGGTGTGTAAATAACCAGGATTGAAAACAACTGTAATAAAGCATCAGGATGTTTAAAATTATTATGGAGCCTTAATTTTGGACGTTTACAGGTTGTTTGCTAAGCGTTACGTAACTTCAAGTCTTATTGTACGTACAACACTGAAATATGCAGTGATTGTGTAGTCATTCCTATAATATTAGATGCAAATGGTGTCTACAATCAATGCCTATGATGCTTTTGGGAAATGCAACCCTGTTCAGAAAACACAGTATTTAGATACTTTCTGATTGTTAAACCGTTTATGTGAACAAAATATTGATTTCTCTCACTGAGGCGCATTTGAAAATTTAAAGGAATATTCTTGGTTTAAAACAAAGCGTAATTTCAAATATATGTAATATAATTTTGACTTGTCTTTTTTCTTAAAATGGTTTAAATTGAAATGTGAGGTTTAAAATGTTATAAAACTTTGTTTTTGTCAAAATGTATATTATTTGAAAAGTAAAGTTTTGTTAAAAATAATTATTAAGGTCATTTAATGGTTTACAATGTTCATTTTTGTGATAATCACAATTAACAAAAATATACATAAAATAACAACAACAACAACAATAATAATAATAATAATACATTTGATTTGTCATTTAAAAAAAAAAGTAGGGTTTAAAGGGGTCATCGGATGCCCATTTTCCACAAGTTGGTATGGTTCTTTAGGGTCTTCATGAAAAGCATACTTTGGTTAAAATTCCTCAATGGTCGTGTAAAACTTTTTTTTCTTGTTAAAAACAGCTCTGTTCACAGTGACTTGTTTCAGTGCATTTCTCTTTAAATTATAATGAGCTACTGCTCACCCCATCCCTCTCTTCCATGGGGCATGTCGACACGAGACACGTGAATTGCCGACCGTACTCTGTATATGGCTTGGAGGTGATCTTATTCAAATAGCTCGCTATCTACATAGAAACCGGCTGCAAATTGAAACAGCTCGCTGGATGACACAATTTCACACTCAGACAGCCCATAACAAACTGGCTGCGTGTTTTCTTTTCAGCTTTTCTGAGCAGGCAGACACATCAGAAAATTAAATAAATGCAAAAAAAAAAACAAAAAAAAAAGTGAACATTTCATCCGATGTCCCCTTTAAAAGCTGAAATGTGAGGTTAATCAATTTACAAAACTTTTTGTGTCATGTAGTTCTGTTCTAATATCAGAATTTTTAAACACTTTCAACTGCAAATAAAAGACACATTTTAAGAGTATCATTTGTCATATAAGAATTGATCTCCTTCTCCTCACAACCTTCTTCATGGCAGCCCAATCATGTATTAGTGGTTGTATTTTCTTAGGTACAGTTTTCCAAGGAGTCACAATATATATAGTTCCAGCTGGTATAGGGAAAGCCAGATGTGAGATATTCCATCGGCAGATCACCCAGAATGGAGGACGGGTAGTTTCCACAATCTCTCCCAGCTGCACACACATCGTGGTTGATGATTCGGTTGATTGTAAGAGCTTTGAGACTTCTGAAAGTGGAAAGACTGCCCTCTGCTGTTCATCTGGTCAAATGCACTTGGTTGAGTGTCTGCATCAGTGAGAAAAGTTTACTAGACCCTGAAGACTACAGCCTTCCTCCTCCTGAGCGGTAAGGCACTGGAGTCTGTGTAAAACAGCATTGATATTTAGACACTTGTTTGACTTTTGAATACATTTGTAAATGTTTACTCAGCGCAAAAGTGCTTATTAGAAATAAATACTTAATGAGCATCTCCTCAGTCCCACAGTTGCTCTTGCTGAGGAGTCAAATGAGACGGCATTCAGCCCAGTTCCAGATGTAGCAGCAGCACAGGATCCTTTGAAAATCCTTGAAAATAAATAAAAAATCCTCAAGAAAATCTCATAGAGACGGTAAAAAGGGTGGAATTGGATGTAATTGTCTCTGTCTGTAAGATCCATCAGTTGTTTTTCCCCTCATGCAGTGCTTTTAATATGACTCACAGGTGCCAGAGATTCAGGAGGAGCACCATGAGGAAGATGGTGTATCTCAGAATGATCTGGAGGCCTTGATCAGTGGCGTTCATCCATCTGAGAGCAACCCGAGCCAGAGTTTGGTGGAGAATCCAGTTTTGTCTGGCAAGTGGGTCTGTTCCCAACCATCCACAACTATATGGGAGAACCATAACAAGCACATTACTGACAAACTGGAGCCGCTGGCCAAAGCCTATACGCACACGGGCGATAAACGGAGAGCTCTGGGCTACTCTAAAGCAATCAACGCCCTTAAGAGCTATCACAAGCCCATCACTTCATATGAGGTCAGTTCAGATACAGATATGAGTCCGCAGAGGTTTTGCGGTTCACTGAGGTGCTTATTTGTGCTAAGAACACATGGCTGTCGTTGCATGGCAGTTTGCATTTTATGACTAGTTTCAAGCATGCATCAGTGATTAATAAATAAATACTTTAATAAGAGACATTCCCATTTTTTGTTTAAAAATATACAGTAAAAATATCAATAACTTGGACATCAACATTTTTTTTTTTACCCCATCTATCTATAGGAAGCATGTAAGATCCCAGGCATTGGTAAACGCATGGCAGACAAGATCATGGAAATCATGGAAAGTGCGCACTTGCGTAAACTGGATCACATTGGGGAGGAGGTGCCTGCTCTTGAAATGTTCACTAACATCTGGGGCGCTGGGGCCAAGACTGCTTAGATGTGGTATCAACAGGTAAGACCGTCATACAGGGAATTGTTTAATTTAAATGTTTAATTTGAAAGATTAATATTAATTGTATGGAAAAATGTGTATGTCGGGTGCCACTTTAATGCAACATGATTTATTAAACTATACAGAGCCTCGTACATGACATACAGGGGGAAAAAAATATATTGTGGCCACAAATTAAGAAGCAGTTTCATTGTTTTAGGGAATGAGATGGTACAACGTGGCCACTATTTAACAAAAACGAGGGAGTAAATTAGTACAACGTGGCCACGATTTAACAAAAAACGAGGGAGTACATT
Organism: Sinocyclocheilus rhinocerous; assembly: GCF_001515625.1. Classification (NCBI taxonomy): domain Eukaryota; kingdom Metazoa; phylum Chordata; class Actinopteri; order Cypriniformes; family Cyprinidae; genus Sinocyclocheilus; species Sinocyclocheilus rhinocerous. Next base: position 358,665 of record NW_015628766.1, on the reverse strand, counting down.
AGTACAACGTGGCCACGATTTAACAAAAACGAGGGAGTAAATTAGTACAACA
>NW_015628766.1:343185-358603 GCF_001515625.1 Sinocyclocheilus rhinocerous | reverse complement strand
CAATACAGTAAAAACAGTAATATTGTGAAATATCATTAAAATTTAAAATAACCATTTTCTATTTTAAAATGTTATTTATTCCTGTGATGCAAAGCTGACTTTTCTGCAGCCATTACTTCAGTCTTCAGTGTCATATGATCCTTCAGAAATCATTTTTCTGATTCATGAATAGAAATGACTAAAGAACAGCATTAGTATTAACTATCACATTTGATCAAATGAATGCATCATTGTTATTAAAGTAGTAATTAAAAATAATAGTAGTGTATATAAATTATAATTATATCAATTATATAAAAACATATAGAAATAACACGATTTAACAAAAACGAGGGAGTAAATTAGTACAACATGGCCACGATTTAGCTAAAACAAATTCGTTTAACATGCCCATTAATTAACTAAACAAAATGATGAATTGGTATATCTTGGCCACGACTTGACTAAAATGAGGAAACTAATTAGTGCAAACATGCTCACAAATTAATGTAAACACTAAAATAGGTGTTCAGTCTAACAGCCCTAGACTCGGTAAATGGCAAAAAATAAAAAAAACAATCTGAAAGTGAACCTGTTAGCTAATCCGGAAAAACATAGAGACGGAGCAGGACTACCTGTTTGTTTAAACAATGGGCACTTTTCACACTTCCAAGTTCTCAGAACTTAGTACTCAGTACTCGGAAGTGAAAGTCACCAGTAAACTGTCAGTACCAATGCGTTCACCCTCCTTAGTGGTCATTCGGAATGCACTTTTATGCTATCTTTCCATAAAAATAATAGTAGTGTATATAAATTATAATTATATCAATTATATAAAAACATATAGAAATAAAGAAAATTACATAGCTAAAATATATGGATATTATGTGGCTGATAGGCGAAGGAGGCAGCTCACAGTGTGGACACACAGCTGGTGGTTGTGGCGTGTGGCTCATACCGCAGGGGGAAGAGCACATGTGGAGATGTGGACATCCTCATCACTCACCCTGATGGAGAATCGCATAAGGGTGTTTTCAGCAAAGTGTTGCACCTCCTCCATCAGAATGGTATGCTGTTATATCACAGAAAAGTTTAGACTAATTTGGATTTATGATTTAATAAACCCACAGTTATCACTTTTGTTTATTATTATTTTATGTTCATGATATTATTTGTATTTTTCCATCCAGGTTTCCTGACAGATGACCTTGTTAGCCATGTTAGACATCATTGTAGTGCCCTATGCTGAATTTGCATGTGCTCTTCTGTACTTCACTGGCTCCGCCCACTTCAACCGATCAATGAGGGCATTGGCTAAGACCAAACACATGAGCCTATCAGAGCACTCGCTGAACTGTGCAGTGGTGCGGCAGCGTGGTGTGAAGCTGGTGGCGGGAACTCCTTTACACACACCGACGGAGTAGGATGTCTTCAAACACCTCGGCAAAACAATCTGAAAGTGAACCTGTTAGCTAATCCGGAAAAACATAGAGACGGAGCAGGACTACCTGTTTGTTTAAACAATGGGCACTTTTCACACTTCCAAGTTCTCAGAACTTAGTACTCAGTACTCGGAAGTGAAAGTCACCAGTAAACTGTCAGTACCAATGCGTTCACCCTCCTTAGTGGTCATTCGGAATGCACTTTTATGCTATCTTTCCAAGCCTAGATGGGAAATGTTTGGGAAACTTTTTTTTTTTTTTGCTACTAATGGTGCAGAACATTTATACAGCAGCTTTAAACTCTGTGGAACATATTCAGTAATATTAAGCAACAACCACAATATTTTACAAGTTTAAACGGATGATTTGATTTCTTTTACTATCAAAGGGATTTCGCACATTGGAGGATATACGCACTAAGGTGGTTTTGAATCACACTCTAAGGATCGGACTAAAACACTACGATGACCTCCTTGAGCGGATGCCGAGAAGTGAAGCAAATGCCATCGAGAAAACGATTTGTACAGACCTTATTTGAAATGGCCTGCAGTAAAGAAAATAGCCATAACCAAGCAATTAAACAGGGATTTTATTTGTTTTTACCATCCATAACAACATCGTCCGGTTGTGAAGAACAAGAATGTATCTACTTGATTTTCAGAGCAGTAAATAATACAACTGAATTTCTAAAAGACAAGCAATCAAAAAAAACGAAAACTATTTTGTGTTGGCGGCAGCAAAACTGTCAATCTTCCTTGGTTAGCTAATGGACATAACAGAGATTGTTAGTGAGTCTGTCGTTCCATAGGAAGAGAGGGAGCTCTTGAAAGCTGGCGTTTCAAGATAAGGAGAAAGATTGATTCACTTAAGATTCGTTCAAAACACAAACAACATTTGAATGCTGATTAAAGAAGAGAATTACATTATATGATACGATCTTCACTGATGAGTTGGTGTTTCGAATCATAGTCGGCACCGAGTCTTTTTCGTGAACGAATGTGTTGTTCACAAATAATAAATAAATTTAATTAAATGGGGAGTCTGGGGACATCACATCATTAGTCTGTATTGATGACTTCCTGTAGTCTTTTTTAAACCAAGACAAAAAAAACGAAAACTATTTTGTGTTGGCGGCAGCAAAACTGTCAATCTTCCTTGGTTAGCTAATGGACATAACAGAGATTGTTAGTGAGTCTGTCGTTCCATAGGAAGAGAGGGAGCTCTTGAAAGCTGGCGTTTCATAAGTCAGAAGCTACTGAGCTCCCTTACAGAGTCTTGGGCCCAAGCCACTTGTTTTCTTACTATTACTTGGAACATCCCACTGTTTTCCTCTTAACAGACCTGATAGGTAAAAAGGGTAGATGAAGAAGATGAGTGCAACATGTGCTCTCCAAGCTTGACAGGAATGATATGTAGAGCATGTAAACTTATTACCTTCAGCATTTAAATTACTGGAGTGCTAGGTATAAATTAGTGTTTAAAAAAAAAATTTACATTCAGAACACAACTTAAAAAATTAACTAATAAATGCACTGCTTTTTTTCAACTAAAGAGGATACAAGATTATATATATATATATACTTGCGCCATAGCTCGTGACCGGAAGAGAAGATGAGTCGTTTTGAGGGGGAGGGGAGGTTAACGTTTTTGACTAAAGATTACAAGGTCACATGAATAAAAAAATAATAATTTAGTGCACGGATAAATTATTTATAATAAACACTACATATTCCATTAAAAAATAAGAATTTTCAAATTTGATTACATGCCGACTTTAAACACTCTAGTAGGTTTAATTTGATCATCATGACTCTAAGGAATCGATTGAGTTGAATTGTAAATTATTCACTCACAACACAAAAACACTCTCACCTATTTTATTTTTGTTCTTACACTAAACATGTCTGGCTTCAAATCCGTACAACTGCAGCAGTGGAGGACTATTATTCTGCTGCGTGATACTGCAGAAGAACTGATGATGGCACGGTTTGATCTTCGGCTGAGGGCAGAAAGGGGCGTTTAATTCCCGCCCACATGTAGAAATCGAATATTCAAGCTGTTTATTCATTTTTCCACCCATGAACGAAAAACGAAAATTTAAGCTGAATTCTCGTTTTTAATTTTTTGGAAAAAAAACAAAAAAACGAAAAAGGAGCCGTTTTCTCATTTTTCTACTTTCAATATTAAATCAAAAAACGAATGATCGAATGATACACGGATTGGTCAACGTCTAAGTAAGTGAATCTTTTTCGTAAACTTAATTCAAATGAGTCGAGTCACTGAGATCATTCAAACCCCCAGTACTGCTTTAAACGCTCCCTCTATGGGCGGATCTAAGCACAGTTTGTCCCATCATCACGTTGCGCGCATGGCGTAGGATGTGACTGCGCCACACCCAGCTGTGCCTGAAGTGCAGTTCGCAGGGACTCGCTTGTGTAATGTGTACAGTGTTGCCAATTTGGGGATTTTGTCGCCAAATTTAGCTACTTTCTCATTGTAGCTGCGACTTTTTTAAATTTTTTGCGACAAGGAGCTATTTTAGCTATATTTAAATAAAATACTTTCCTTTACCAAATTTACCTGTATTTACTTTGTTTTCATGTTTAGCGACTTTTTGTGAAAAATTGAGACTTTTGAGGGTGGTTCTAGCGATTTTCTGAGGGAGGGGTTTGGCAACACTGATTGTGTAATAGTTGGGGGCAACCAGTGGCACGGAGCGCATGCTGCTGCTCACTTTATTATTTTGCATATATATGTGGCATTATATTGACTCCATACTGCTGCGCCTCCCCTCATGTCCCAATAACAGCAGAAGGCGGGCGATGCATGAGCGAGAGCCTTTCACGCTTTCGTACGATTATTTACAACTCTTTCGCTGTGACCAAAGTAAACACTGAGACATTGTAATGTCCTATAAGCCTGTTTAAAATGGGTTTGTTTTTATATATCGCTGGATCTGCCAACCCCACCGAGGCCGGTGTCTATGAGGTGAGAGAAGTCTTGCATGTCTCGTTCAGCTTGTCTTGTGCCTGTTGTTTGTGTCAAACTTGGGCAGTGAATGCACGCTGCAGGCTCTGCCACTTGTTGACTATAGCCGATTGAACAGTATGCAGTCTATGCACCTTTTATCCACAGTTTGTAGCGCATGTTAACAGTCTGTGGTTCTTAACAGCGTTCGACCAACGTTTTGTTTCTTTTGCAATCTGATACATCTGTTTGTTACAAGTCTTGCGTGCTAACCGATAGCCGTGCGTCAGGTCACGGAAGTGTAGGGCTGTGTCTCAAATCGTAGTTGGCTGCTTACTTGACAGCATTTTTGGGCAAAACTTGATGGCCAAAATGCTGTCTAGGTAGACCCCTCCCTAGGTTTTGAGACACTGCCTAAGAGTAAATCTGGGCCAACTTCAGTAAACAAAAGTCTACAGTGTTAGCAGTGGCTAGCAAACCAACTGTCGCAGATTTCGAGATTAAATAGGCTAATTTTAAACTAGAATACACTATCACCAGTTGTGTTGTGAATATAAATAAATCAGTATGAGCACATATAATAACAATATAAGTTCAACATATCTGGTGATTCAACAATTAATTTGAAGCAGTCATTTATCTACCAACGTAAATACGTCTATCACAGGTATGATGTCTTTCTGCTTTACAAAGGTCAATGGATTTTGTTATCACTGGTGAAGATAGTGCTGACCTCTTTGTCTGTATTCAAAGAAGTGAATTCATCATTTGACTGTGCCAAGTGGTTTTTATTTAAATTTTTCTGATTGGCCTTTGAGTGATCTTTTTTTAATCAGAGTTAGCAGGCTTTTTTCTGTTACAGCAAACTGAAATTTGAGCCATACTCTGTTTTATTCAAATATATGAAATTATATATTTTGATAGTAGCAAGGTGTCTAGAGCAGTTTCTTTCCCATTTAGTACAAATAGTTATTATTATTATTATTATTGAAATAATTTTTCTGCATGTTGTGATGTACCGTATTTCACATTTTATAGAGAATATTATTACAATATAGCTTAGTACAATTTATTAATAGAATATTAATATATAGAATAATAGTACAATATAGCTTGAATAGTTACATAAACTAATATGACTGCACTGTGTATAGAGTTACTGGTGCTTTTTTCATCTACTGGTCCTGAGATCAAATTGTAATATTATTCTTTTTATTGGATGTAATAGAAGTTCAAAAAGAATCATACAATGCTAGGACACTTTTAGTAAATGATGATATTGTCGGTTTGAAGTTCTTGTTGGGTTGCTGAGGTCAATGATCCTTTTTGTCTTTTAAGTTTTGTCAAGTTGTTTTTCATTGCTTGTTGGGTTTAATTGTCAGTCATGGGATTTCGTCAGTGCATACAGTAAATGCAAAGTCGAGAAAAAGTGATCGACTGGCACGTGGCTGGGTCTGTGCAGGAGAGAAAAATACACCAACAAAAAACTTTATAGTGAAAGATGCTTTTATTCCCCCTAGCTGGTTTATAAAATGGTAGAACAAAATTGGCTTTCACAAGAAGTGGTGGGTACATTTTTTACTATTAGGACTTGTCTGACTCAGCATATAGAATTGCTGTGGTTATGCTATTCGGTTCCTTGAAACTCGATGGGCTATTGACATTTAATCATATTGAAGTGTGGTAGTATAGAAACATGGCACAAAACCTGTAAATCGCTCACAAGATAATGACAGTACTGAAGTAGGTTAACTACAGACTGTAGTTCTATCAGACGACCACATAACCTGAAGATTCAGAGAAGAACACAAATGACTCGGTGATAAACTAGCTTAAAGCCAGATGAAACAGCGCTGGCAAACAGGAGAAACACTGTGCGCAACGATGCAGTCAGAAGGCTTTTCAATCTACAAATCACCATCATTTACCATGAATTTACTATAGTAACTCTAACTGCACCATGGTATTGTAGCAGAAATGTGGGATATTCATATTGAATTTTATTAAATCATTACCACAGACTTGTATTAAATGTATTAGGGGAGTAATGGAATATAATTACAGTATTTTTGTGGTTAAGCGATAATGTTTGTGAAAAATGAGCTTGTTACAATTTTTACAGATGTTAGTTTTTTTGATAATAAACATACATTTACATCTGCATCCTAACTCAAGCTGCTAGTACTGTCAAATGCGCATTTCTAAGAGAGAGAGAGAGAGAAAAAAAAAGTAATATTTTTAATATTGCAGCCTGCACTGCAAACTGCTGAAGATACGCGTCATCAAAGTCAGGCAACACAAACCTGTTTCATGATTTGAAACAATATCACTCATTAAAACATGCAGATACTAAGAAATTAATTTTTCTATTAAGATATTTATTTTGTTAAAGAAAAATGACTGGAAAAGTGTACAGAATTCAAAAACGTGAAGTATTTGTCATGTTCTGGCCATAAAGAATTTAGTTTGTTGGGGTTTTCCCTCTTTTCCTCGCTTTCTTTCGCTTTTAAATAGCTTCTAAATGCCCATGCGCATTTTACTTTCACTTTTAACAAATATTAAAGCTTAAATAAAGTAAAATATATTGCCAAAAAGGTGGTTTTGCATTTCGTTTTGAAACTAAATCTTTCGCCATCGTCTTGTCTGTCTCACCTCACTCTTCTTGTCAGTCAACTCGACTCACTTTCCTCACATGATAAATGAAATCTGACTCCTGCTGCTGCTGCTGATCTGTGATGGGACTGTCGTTTGGCACGCTGCATACCACCTAGCAGTGCATTACAATAGTCCATTGAGCAGCCGCGTTCAGTTTTTAATTGTAGTGTCTGTTCTCCAACTGAACTAAATGATTTTTATTACTATAAAAAATTTAAAAAGACTTGCGTAACACCGGTAACACCGACTATCGCAACAAGCCTACTTTAAACTTGAAAGGAATAAAAATGTGAAATTATTGTTATCGACTGATAATGAAAAATTGTATCATGATAATTTTTTGGTCATATCGCCCAGCCCTAGTAGCAAGTTAAAGAGAATTCTGCTGAGTGTATTGTGTAATACCGTATATGCTTTGTGGTCAGTTCCTCATTAAAGACTCTTGCGTTTTAGCTGACTCAGTGTTAGCATTCATCTCTTGTGTTATTTAAGATATTTGGCATTGCTGAAGAGAATGAAAGCTAGGATTAATATTGCACACCAGTGGCCAAGTCAATCAACTGCTTTAAGTGGCCGTAGCCAGTTCAATTACAGGATTATCATATAATACCAGATCATATGCTGTTGCTGATACTCCACTTCTCACTAAGACTGTGGAAAACAATGTTGGCTAGTCAAGTAGCGTTATTAGACTGGCCAACATTATCTGCTGCTTTCAGCAGCTTCTCATTATAACCTGTTAAACTTCAATTACTTTTCAAATATAATGTTTTCTGGCACTGAAACCGGATATGGACAGAGTCTCCAGAGCTGCAAAGAATTAGTTCAATCTGCCATGGTCTACATGCTTCTCTCACATGTTACTCACATGCTTTTGGACAATAAAAAAAAAAAAAAATCACTCATAAAAACCAAGTGCCATTTATTTGTAAGAAGGCACATTTTTCAGGGAAAACAATAATAATAAAAAAAAGTTCAACCAAGTAGATGTACTTCCTGGATAACAAACTATGTGTTCATGTAGTTATTGTGATAAACTCCACTCTTCAAAATAAAGGTATTGGCATTGATGGTTCCACGAAGAACATTTTAACATCAGTGGACCCTTTATATTGGACAAAAGGTTCTTTATAGTGGAAAAAGGTTCTTCAGATTATTAATTCACATGCACTGAGAAAAAAAAAAGGTTCTTTTAAAAATGATTCACTGAAAGGTTGGAGAACCAAAACTGGTTCTTCTGTGGCATCAGTGTGAAAATGCACTTTTGAAAACTTTGTTTTTAAGAGTGTCTGTGTGGTTACTCTGCTAGGACACTTGTGTGAACTTGAGACTCCATACATCGACTTAAAATGACCTTGACACCATTTGGTTGAGAGTAATCGCAAAAATGGGTCAGCAAAGCAGAATTCATTCTGAGAAAAAGTCTTGCGTCATTTGTTGTTTGCAGTTTCCACATGGCTTGATATTTAGTATTCAATGGAATGTGATTCATTGTGTGCAGCTTAAATGTCCAAATACTTTTTTGGGTCACTGTGTGTTTAATAATAACCAGAAACAGTATGTCCAGTTTCATATTGCAGAATCAGCATTGGTTAATTGCAGATATTTGTGGTTAGTGATAAATGAGACACGCAAAGTGCTGTGACAGTCCTTGAAAAGCAGAGGAGGACAAAGTACTCAACTCCATTACTTAAGTGAAAGTACAGATACTGCTGGTCAAATATTACTCCATTACAAGTAAAAGTTGTAAAGACAGATTTTTACTCAAGTAAAAGTACAGAAGTACTTGCTTTTAAGAGTACCTAAGTACCAAAAGTAAATTTCCTTTTTTATGTCAATGCACTGTTTTATTATTGTTGTATGTAATACAGTGCCTTGCGAAAGTATTCATACCCCTTCATTTTCCCCCACGTTTTTTGTTATGTTGCTACCTTATGATAAACTGCTTTAAAGTACTTTTTTCCCACATCAATCTACACTCCATACACCATATTGACAAAGCAAAAACCTCAACTTCATAAATTTTATTAAAAATAAAAAAAACTGAAATAAGTACATTGCATAAGTATTAACTAAATATTTAGTGGAAGCACCTTTACAGCCTCAAGTATATTTTTGTTTGATGCGACAAGCTTTGCACATCAGCATTTGGCAATTATCTGCCATTCTTCACCTCATCTCTTCACCTCTCAACTCAAGCTCTGTCAGGTTGGATGGGGGCAGATGCACATTTTCAGGTTTCTCCAGAAATATTTGATTGGGCCCAAGCCCAGGATGGGGCTGGACCACTCAAGGACATTGACAAGGACATTGAGTCGTCTATAAGCCACTCTTGCTGTGTGCATAGGATCATTGTCCTGTTGGAAGGTGAGCCCTTCTGCCCAGTCTGAGGTTCTGAATGCTCTGGACTGGGTTTTCATTAAGGCTATCTCAATAGTTTGGTGCACTGAGCTTGTCTTCTACTCTGACGAGTCCCTCAGTCCCTGCCGCTGAAAAACAGCCCCTCAGCATGAGGCTGCTACCACCACACTTTACTTTTGGGATGGTACTCTGCAGGTGATGAGCAGTGCCTGGTTTCCTTCAAACGTGATGCTTGGAATTAAGGTTCTTTCCAAATCATACCCATTCAATTGAATTTGCCACAGGTTAACTTCACTCGAAGGGTAGTAACATCTACAAGCAATATGAATGCTCCTGAGCTAAATGTCAACTGTCCCAGATAAGGGTATGCATACTTATGCGATGGAATCATTTAACTTTTTTGTTTTTATTAAATTGGCAAATATGTTAAAAACCTGTTTTTTGCTTTACCATTATGGTGTATGGAGTGTAGATTGATGTGGAAAAAAAGTAATTTAAAGTAGTTTAACATAAGGCAGCAACAAAGCGTGAAAAAAATGAAGGGGTATGAATACTTTCGCAAGGCACTGTACTTGCAATACCTCTGAAGCAACTTACAACTTACAGCAACTTACACCTACTGACAATCACAAGTATGATGATGATCGGGTCAGTCGCACTGGTGCTCCTAAAAAAATGTTCATAGTCGCACGCAGTAGTTTTCAGTCGCAAATGCGACTGAAATGGTCGCACTGTAGAGCCCTGATATAAGTAACGTTACCTAGTAGTATAGACGAAACCAAAATTTTCTTTGGTTTTTATTCGTCAACAATATTGCATTATACATTTAATTATAGTCATCGTCACATGACCAGCATTTACGTTGCGTCTCGTCTCGTTTTCGCCACGTGATAAAGGTTAGTTGACGACGATATTTAGTCATAATTTTCGTTGACGAAAGCAACACTACTTGATAGAAATGTAGTGGAGTGAAAAGTAAAACATTTGTCTTTCAAATGTAGTGAAGTTAAAGTCATACGTTTCCAGAAAAAATAATACTGAAGTAAAGTACAGATACTCAAAAAGTGTACTTAAGTACAATACTCAAGTAAATGTACTTAGTTACTGTCCACCTCTGTTGAAAAGAATGTTCTTGACTTGCTCAGCAGAATGGAGACATTTCTGGAATTCTATTTGGTCTTGAGTTTATGGTGGACAGCTTGGTAATGGCTGTAATGTGTAGTAAAAACTGGCAGCTGTGGTTGCTAGAAAATCTGTCGTAAAACAATATTTTAGCAGTGTTTCAGGCATTATGGAAATACATTTTTGGTGCCTATATTTTATAGTCAATTTAACAGCCTACATGAACTACTTAAATACTTTTAAAGTACTGATACATCGTTATGATATAAGATGTAAAACAGATGGTCATGCTGATTTAAAGTTTATCAAATTTGTGACTTTAAACAATGTGAACTGACATATTCATTAACCAATGTTACTCATACATCACTAATTTAATGCAATATGTGACAAAATAGCCTAATGCACATTTCAAAAATAAAAACTATAGCTAATAACTATTTACATATAATGATTTCATTGTTTTGTTAAATGTATAAATCGAATTTATATATGAATGTACTAGTTTCACCATAAATTCTATGGAATTTAACTGCCAAAAACCATATTTACAATCAATTTTAAAATCTATTTTTAAAATTAAATCTAATATACACACACTTATTTTTCAATATATTTCATAAAATATTTCATTAAGTTATCAGGTTTTACTAGGGATTTCATTCAGTTATCAGGTTTTACTAGGGATATTCTTGTCTTGCATTATGATCATTGTACAAGTGTTCCCTTAATCAGCTTTAGCCAATATTGACATATTTATTAAAACCAGCTAAATCAATAGGCAGTGCAGGACCAGAAAGTACTAACTCAATAACCTATTATAAATATAATTCCTCAAATAAATGTTAGTCAAGCAAGTATTGTACAAGGTATTGTTGTTTGTTACCACAGCACCAGCTTTGTGTGTTTGGGTTTCAACGCACTTTTTGTGTATGAACAGTATACCTTTCACAAAATTGGCAATGTCACATGAAAAGCTTGATGTATATCGGCAACTAAACGTTATTTAATGGTATTTATTCTGTTTGTTAGGATATTGACATAGCAAGATTATCATATATTGTCCCTCGTAACAAGTAGTATAAGCATATTTAATTGTTATGCCAATTTGAAATAGCCTGCACAAAACTTTTTTTTCGTCTTAAAATTCTCCCTCACCTTGCTTGTCTAGTACTGAGTGGACATTTCTCTGAACCCACCATGAGTGACACGGAGAAAAACTTTTTTTCCCAAGATAATGTATTTTTTTTTATGTAACATGAGTGGTTTTAATGTAGTCTTCGTAAAACATATAACAATTTATTATTTTTATTTAAGTTTTAGTTTAGTTATTTTAGTACATCAAGTTAAACTAAATGGAAATGAGAAATGTTGCCTTGGAGACTAGATGAAATAAAATATAAAATAATAATAAAATATAAAAAACTTAAACTTATTTTATTATTTCAGTGAACATTTATTTCAAGTAATGAAAATTGTTTTTTCCCCCCTTAGTTTATCCCTATTTTTTATTATAGCAGCCCTTTACATTTATTTATTTTTTACATTTTTAGGCAGACTAGACGGCAAAAAAGTGAAGGAAGTTTGGGTGTGTTATAGGATCTCACAAACTAGGACAGAACAAAACAGTGTATGACACTGGGCGATGTTCTTATACCTCTTCGTTCTATTTTGAGCTGTCTCCTCCCATATTGAAGGAGCATCTCATTATAATGCAGCCCTTCTTATGCTCTGCTGCCTGTAGTTTTCTGTAGACCACCAGTCCCTGGCCCTTGAGTGAAGTGTGTGTGTTTGTGCGTGCGTGTGTTTGTGCGTGCCCCTGTTCTTCTCCTGTATCATGACTGTTGCGCTGAACGGACTTTCACAAGGCTGAAGGACTGTGGAGTTTCATGTCTATACTGCACCTGAAGACAAGAATGGTAGATAACTGGATCACCTAACTTTCTTATTTATTCATTAACTGATTCATGAAATGAAACTAACATGCCTTTTTGAAGGTGTCTGCTTGTTTTGTTCTGATCTACCTGTATGGTAACTGGGTGTGCTTAATGTGTAACTGGATTTGCTTTAGAAAGAGAAAGAAAGCTAATTGAAAAGGTTAAGTTGTTAGATTTCACTGTACACAACATTGACAGTGTGACACTATCAAATAAATTAGATGTTCAGGCAGCTTTTGTTCTTTTATGTTTGGATTTGACATGGAACAAGAGTTTTCGGATTTAGGAGCCAGTGCTTTGTTCAGTGACATTGTGCTTTCCCTAAACATCAAGAGGTGCGAAGATATTTGTAAAATAGTATGTTTTTATCTTGAATAATGTGTCTAAAACCCTTTTTTGAAAATAATGATTAAGGTATTTATATGTATTTAAGGTGTAGGGAAAATGTTTTTTAAATTGATACTCCACATGACATTTTTTGTGAATGGTATAAAAAAATGTTCTGATACAACAAACTAGGTTTCATTAAATTTTTCTTAATTTCTGGACATTCTTATTTGTCATTGACCAGCTCTTCTGGTATAATGTTTGATTCAGGGTTTTACCTGACAAATTTGTTGCTTTATTTCACACAGATGATTAACCTATTTACTGTAAACACAAATTGCACCCAAATATGGCATTGCGTTTGTGTGTGAATAGTTTATCACTGCTTAAAATGAGCTGAACTGATTCATTATTTTATTTGTAAACAGTTGCATGTACTTTGGTGGTAAAATAGTACAGTGATAGTATAAGCTGTAAATACAGTGGAAGTGAATGTTTATATACCATGGTACATATCTTGTCGCTTAATAATAACCATATAGGCATAAGGTATAAGTTGTTTCACACATAATATTACCATAACATTTATCCAAATATTTTCTATTTTTAAGAAAAAAAATCTTATTAGTTTAAGGGATAGTTCCCCCAAAAATGGAAATTTGATGACAATTTACTTTTTTTACCCTTAGGCCATCCAAGCTGTAGATGTGTTTGTTTCTTCATGGGAACGGGTTTGGAGAAATTTAGCATTACGTCACTTGCTCAGCAATGGTTCCTCTGCAGAGAGAAAGCGATATTATGGATGGAGGACTCGTATTTTTATTATTTTAGCTGGAAGCAATGGTTTGAAGTTAAAAATGTCTCCATAATGGATTTGTTTCTATACAAACACACAGTTTTTTACATCTTTTCACGTTAATTGATGGACTGGAGTCGTGTGGATTATTGTGAGGTTTTTATCAGCTGTTTGGACTCTCATTCTGACGGCACCCATTCACTGCAGAGGATCCATTGGTGAGCAAGTGATGCAATGCTGCATTTCTCCAAATCTGTTCACATGAAGAAACAAACTCATCTACATCTCGGATGGCCTGAGGGTGAGTACATTTTCAGCAAATATTCATTTTAGGGTGAACTATTGCTTTAAGATTAGCTGTTCTAGAGATAATTGTTGAATCCACAAGACATTTATCTTGTATCCTGCTTTTTTATTTTATTTTATTTGTTTGTTTTCCCCAGCAGGTACTTCACTGTGAGGGTGTGAATAATAAAAGCTACGTGTGTGAGACAGGACACTGTTGTGGAGAGTCCCAGTGCTGTAGCTACTACTATGAACTCTGGTGTAAGTGCATCATTGTGTTTAATCAGGGTCACAATGTTTGATAGGAATTCATAAAGGCTCGGTCACATTTACCCTAGAATGGCAAAGGAGGCACCGTGTGATACAGGAATGATGATGAACTTACAGGAATGATGATGAACCAAAAATTCAATAAACTTGAATCAAACGTGACATTTCTTCAATATCAGGTGCATTTCCTGATTGTGCTGATTGCCATTGAGATGACTTTATTTTGCCTGTGAAATTTTGCTGTGCAGGAATAAATGAGACCAAGCCTTAAAGTGCCCCTATTATGCCTTTTCGAATATTACCTTTCATGCAGTGTCATGTAGCTGTATGTGAACATAAACTATCTGCAAAGTTGTGAAGCCGACAGTGCACAATAAATAAAGTTATTGTCTATCAAAAAAAAAAAAAAAGAGTCGGCTCGCAATCGCCTAAACGAGTCGTCAGGAATTCGAATCTTATTCTGTTATGGCTCTACGTCACGAAGTAACACATTTGCATAATGTCTGCCCACGTTCTACGTCGCCAACTTGCCTGCCCACAAACGGTAAAATTTCCATGTGGTTAACATCATGTCGAGAAGATGCTGTATCCTACGCTGTGAGAGTAGCTTTGTTTTATCACATCTTATAATTACCACAAACTTGTTAACACTTACCACTGAGTAGACACTTACCACTGAGAAACGTCCTGCTCCAGTCGTGCTTGCGAATTAATCTCTTGTCGATCAGCTTCTGATCCATCTCTCAACGGCTCTGGACCAATCACAAAGGACTGCGCCATCTGACCAATCACACTACTATGAACTCTGGTGTAAGTGCATCATTGTGTTTAATCAGGGTCACAATGTTTGATAGGAATTCATAAAGGCTCGGTCACATTTACCCTAGAATGGCAAAGGAGGCACCGTGTGATACAGGAATGATGATGAACTTACAGGAATGATGATGAACCAAAAATTCAATAAACTTGAATCAAACGTGACATTTCTTCAATATCAGGTGCATTTCCTGATTGTGCTGATTGCCATTGAGATGACTTTATTTTGCCTGTGAAATTTTGCTGTGCAGGAATAAATGAGACCAAGCCTTAAAGTGCCCCTATTATGCCTTTTCGAATATTACCTTTCATGCAGTGTCATGTAGCTGTATGTGAACATAAACTATCTGCAAAGTTGTGAAGCCGACAGTGCACAATAAATAAAGTTATTGTCTATCAAAAAAAGAGTCGGCTCGCAATCGCCTAAACGAGTCGTCAGGAATTCGAATCTTATTCTGTTA
>NW_015628766.1:337341-342846 GCF_001515625.1 Sinocyclocheilus rhinocerous | reverse complement strand
TGATTCTTTGAACTGCTTCGCATGAGTCGTTTAAGAATTATTTAGAAATGAGGTAAAATTAAATCTATTTTTTGAGAATACTAACGTGTTTTTTGACCTTGCATGCATGTAAACCTGTTTTAGGAGATTCATAAAACAATATTAGCAACCTTAAAAATGGCATAATAGGGGCACTTTAAGAGGCTCAGAAGAACTAAACAGAATATGGTCAATTTTTTGAAATTGAGATTTATACATCATCTGAAAGCTGAATAAATAAGCTTTCCATTGATGTATGGTTTGTTAGGATAGTACAGTATTTGGCTGAGATTCAACTATTTGAAAATCTGGAATCTGAGGATGCAAAAAAATCTAAATACTGAGAAAATCGCCGTTAAAGCTGTCCAAATGAAGTTCTTAGCAATGCATATTACTAATCAAAAATTAAGCTTTGATATATTTACGGTAGGAAATTTACAAAATATCTTCATGGAACATGATCTTTACTTAATATCCTAAGCTTTCCATTGATGTATGGTTTGTTAGGATAGGACAATATTTGGCCGAGATACAACTTTTTGAAAATCTGGAATCTGAGGGTGAAATTAAGTTCAAATGTTCTTAGCAATGCATATTACTAATCATAAATTAAGTTTTAATATATTTACGGTAGGAAATTTACAAAATATCTTCATGGAACATGATCTTTACTTAATATCCTAATGATTTTTGGCATAAAAGAAAAATCGATAATTTTGACCCATACAATGTATTTTTGGCTATTGCTACAAATATACCCAAGCGACTTAATTCTGGTTTTGTGGTCCAGGGTTACATATGTGCTGAAATAAGGAGAAAAGCTTAAGATGCTTGACCTTCTGCAAACTGTGGAGTAAAAATTACGAATCTCACAAATCGTTATGCAAAGGTTGTGACCATTTGTGCATTATCTGTGGTTTTAGTCTAAGAGGAATTAGTCAGGTTTTAAGTAGCTGTATTGCGTACAAAGACATTTAAAATATTTTGTTGGTTTGTGTGCAGGATTTTTTCCATGTGGTTTATTTTTCTGCAGGGTTCTGGCTGGTGTGGGCCATCATCTTCATCCTGAGCTGCTGTTGTGTCTGTCATCATCGTCGCACCAAACACAGACTGCAACAACAACAACGACAGCACGAGATCAACCTCATTGCCTACAGAGAGGTTCACAACTACACCTCACTGCCCTTCTACTTCAGTAATGTCATCCTTCTTATTTAAAGTTGTTTTATTGATTCTTTTAGCAGAAACCCTGGAAAATAAGGGAATTTAAAACCTAGAGTAATAATAATAAAATAAAATTGACTTGAAAAGTAATTTCAAAATAGTTAGGAAAGTCATCAATATGCTTTTATATTTATACTAGAAGAAATATTTAATTTGCTAGATAATATTTATATTGTGAGTGCTTGTGTAGAGTGGCAATCAAATGGCTTATAAAAATTGGGGTTGTCAGTAAAAACATTTAAACTAGTTAAATACATAATGTGATTTAATTGAATTAATCACATATATTCTCAGTTGATATGACTTAATATTAACAGTTAATATTAGTATATCTCTGTGTAACTTTTAACACATCTCTTTGAACTGCACTAACAAAATGTCCTGTAAATATAGCAACTTAGTATGTGTTTGGTTTTCTCAGAAGGATTTATTTGATGGTCTTGACTAGGGTTGGGCGATGTCTACCAAATTGGCATCGGACGATGTCTACAGTGAAACATCGTGATGGACGATGACATTAGGGGCGGGGTTAGGGGTGTGCCCGAAGCGTGAAACAAATAACGCGTTATGGAGCCACTAAAAGGTTAGCCGTTTGCTAGCGGTAGCCTGGCACGGAACTGGGATGCGGTGGATTGCGGGAGAGGAATCACGATGTCAGCTTAACATCGTGATGTCTGTCAGCCATCGGCGATGGACGATGGCATCGTCTATCGGCCCAACCCTAGTCTTGACCTGGTTGTGCTGAAAGATGAGATTAACATACACCTACACCTCCTACTCTGCACCTTCTGCCTTTTGTTTGTTTACTTTCAGTGAGAGCACGTGTGAAACACAGTCTTATCAAACATTTAGTTTGAGTTTTTTTCATGCCGTGGGATGGCATGGTTTGATCAAAGTCCTTATTTAAGGCATGTCAGTTCATGTGCCGAACATCTTGATTTTCTGTGTAGGCAGTAGGCATGCAAATACAACTGCTGTCGTCTTCAAATCTTCAATGTTTGTTTGTCAAGATTATAGTAGCATGCTAAACCAGCACAAATTTAGTTAATATACAGTTAATTTACAATACTCTTATAGTCAGTAGTCTTATTTTTATAGCATTAAGCAGACTGAAATCACTTTAAGAACAAACCTTAAAGGCAGGGTAAGCGGAGTAAGGGATTTCTGGTAGCCAATGTTTATATTTGAAATCACCAAAACAAACATGCCCCTACCCCAAAAGGGTCTTGCCCCTATTTTGATAGCTCCGCCCCACATATATGTACGCAACCCAGGCAACGATTAGTTCTGTGAAACAAAGCAAAACCAATGTTACACCGTGTCTACGGACGTGAGTGGCGCGGCGCAACAAATCCCGACAGAAAACTGCTGCCGGGTTCTATTTATGATGTGCTGACACACATTTCAAATGGTTTTCAGCGGTCGTTTGATCGCGTCCAGTGTAGGCAGAGCTGTTGTAGACACGGTGTTACTCACCTATTGAGAAGAAACAAAGCAACCTCGGCGTCCGATCGCAGGCCTCCGCTCCTTGAGTTCTCTCCAGCACTGGAAAGCTGATCCAATATTTTACACGGGTCCTACTTCTTGCCTTATCTTTCCGCAGACGTTTTCCTCTTTTGTTTTTTATCCGCCATCTCTATCTTTCTGTCGCTCGGCTCGGCTAATGTCCGTCCCATGCACTGAAAGCTCTCTCCTCCACATCACGAGTAGACACGCTCCTTATTGCTGATTGGCTACAAGTTTGTTTTGCTATTCGGCCCGAATCAGTTTTCTAAAGTGTTTTTGAAAAATTACATACCCTACCTTTAAGGACTGTGTGGGCAACTAATGTCAAAATTAATATTATGAGTAATATCAGTATTCCTGTTCTCAGTGAAAACTCTTGTCATTCATGAACGGTCAAGAACTGGTTGTGATCAAAACAAAGGTAAACAACACAAGTGCACAATGATATTTGTATGACGACAACCGCTATAATTACTTGTCTTAGATGCAGAAAGTTATATTAAAATTGTATATACACTTCTGTTCAAAAGTTTGGGATTAGTAAGTTTTTAGTCATGTTTTGAAAT
Organism: Sinocyclocheilus rhinocerous; assembly: GCF_001515625.1. NCBI lineage: Eukaryota > Metazoa > Chordata > Actinopteri > Cypriniformes > Cyprinidae > Sinocyclocheilus > Sinocyclocheilus rhinocerous. Next base: position 339,532 of record NW_015628766.1, on the reverse strand, counting down.
AAGTCTCTTCTGCTCACCATTGCTGCATTTATTTGATCATAATACAGGAAAAACATTGCGATTAGAAAGTTTTAATTTTTTTCTAACAAATTTTTAAAAAACAGTTTTGTTTTTTTTAGTTTTATTTATTTTTTTAAATGTAATTTATTCCTATGATGCAAAGCTGAATTTTCAGCTGCTGTGTGTACATTAATGAGGAAAAAAATTAACTTAAATGATTTTAGCAAATGGCTGCAATATAACAAAGAGTGAAAAATTTAAGGGGGTCTGAATACTTTCCATACCCACTGTATGTATGTGTGTGTGTGTGTATATATATATATAGTGAAATATATATATATACACACCTTGCTACGTCCATTGCTGCATTTATTTGATCATAATACAGGAAAAACATTGCGATTAGAAATTTTAAATTTTTTTCTAACAAATTTTTAAAAAACAGTTTTTTTTTTTTTTAGTTTTATTTATTTTTTTAAATGTAATTTATTCCTATGATGCAAAGCTGAATTTTCAGCAGCCGTTACATGTCATACGATCCTTCAGAAATCATTCTAATTTGCTGATTTGCTGCTCAAGATACATTTATTATTATTATCAGTGTTGAAAACAGTGCTGCCGCTTCATATTTCTGTGGAAACCATAGGATCCTTTGATGAATAGAATGTTCAAAAGAGCAGCGTTTATTTAAAATAGAAATCTTGTGTAACATATCTTTACTTTCACGTTTGTCAACTTATTGTGTCCTTGCTGAATAAAAATATTATTATTATTATTTTTGTGAATTAAAAAAATATCTTACTAACCACAAACCTCTGAACAGAAGTGTAGATCAGAAAGAGAGAAAAAAAACCATGGATAAATAGAATTACAGGATTTTTGTACAATGTCTGTTTTTTTTGTTTATTATTGTAAATGAATAAATATAGACACATTTCAGTGAGTCAGAGTACACTGTACTGTACAGCCATAGTTGTAGTCTAATCTAATCCAGATATCTAAAAACTAAAGACCCGCAGGTCATGCTGAGAGCACATCACATTATGATAGCTACATCAGTTGTTATTGTTCAGAGTTATTTTCCTTATCATAATATTGCTTTTTATTATTTAATCTTGAGATAGTGTCATAAAAATGCTTGCTTACAAAAGTTTTCAGTACCTGAAACTGAATTGTATACCGTTCTAGCTGAAGATGCATTACCTGCCCTATAGAAGAGATGTAGAGCTTCACTGATTACAGCGGCTGACTGTTAAATAACTGCATTTTCTTGGTTTCATGTTGTTTTTGGGTGGTTCTGAGAATGGTTGACCTCCTGTTCAGAGACCATTGTAGATTTTTACTGTACTGTACTGTATTAATCTTGCTGCTGCAAGATTAATCTTTAATGAACCGAAAAGAACGCATGTCACACCTCTGTTCATCAATTTGCACTGGCTACCAGTAGCACCTACCTTGCTACGTGTACTGCGTTAGGCTAACCGAGACTTGTCTGTTGCTCTTTTGTTAGTTTTGACTGCTTTTATTGTCCTCATTTGTAAGTCGCTTTGGATAAAAGCGTCTGCTAAATGACTAAATAAATAAAATAAAATAAATACTGACCTGTGACCACTAGTCCACAGTGAATGTTGTGAGAGAGGATTTTGGTCTGGTGGTTTTCACTGTTGCAGTATCACTCCAAAACTCTGTAACTAAGTGGGTTTATAATGTTATTATGAATATAGCATACCTTCAGAATGAAACAAACTGCAGTGACCCATATTTTTTCCAAATATTTTAAATAAATCCTTATTAAATTATATTGATCAGTCTTCAGCCAGACACTTTAATCAAATCATGTTAATTACATAATTTAAAAATACAAGAGTTATACAGTTTGTATTCCATAATTATTGGTACAGCCACCCGACCTCACAGCCATGATGAAATGTCCATTCAGTCTTCGTCATTTAGCTTAACATTTAACCAAAACCAGAGAGAGAACAGATATGTTTAATGTAACAAATGTCCTGGTCAAAACTGAACATTCTGTGATGAGGTGCATCTGTTTACATCAGCCATGGATCAAGTACAGCTCACAAAATCTGATGAATCGCTCTGATTGTTGATGTAATGAGCTGATTAAACTTGGTAATTTGGATTTTGTGGATTAACACAGCCTGTTGAACATACAGTAGTGCATATATAACCC
>NW_015628766.1:315187-337120 GCF_001515625.1 Sinocyclocheilus rhinocerous | reverse complement strand
CCCCCCCCCACACACACACAAAAGTGCTATATATTGTCTTGTTAAAGTGATATTTCACTTCTTAATGGAAATCTTAATGGTCAAAAACAGTTAAAAAAATATTGTGTTCTGCATAAGGAAGAAAGCGGTGAAGCACATTTATGCCACATAAGAAAAATGACATCAGTCGAAATAGCATTTCATAATTTCAACATTTGATGTCTAAGTCAAAACTGACATAAAAAGTTACAACTATGACATGGTGTCATTATGACATACTAAGTAATTACGTTATGTCAAAATGATGGCCTAAAAGTTACAATTATAATATAAACTATAATTGTGGCATAGAAATTCAAAAGTATGTTTGTCAAAACTGACACTGTCATGATTGACATACTAAGTCATTATAAGAAGTCGATTATAATAAAAAGGTATGATAAAACGTTATAAGTTCAAATTATAATAAAAATGAGTAAAACAAATCTATCATAAAACTATGATATACTATGATAATTATGAGGTAGTTGAAATTGAAAGTCATAATTGACAGACTCAATGTTTCATGTCATAATAATGACTTTATCTCATAATTATGACTTAGTGTGAGGGAAAAAAAGTCAAAATTTAAAGTCATAATTGACACATAGAAGTGTTTTATGTCATAATTTTGACTTTTTATCTCATAAATGTCATAATTTATGTCATTATGATTTACCAAAGCATGATTTTTTATTTATTATTATTATTTTGGCAGAAATGGGCTTCCATAAGAAAGTTATACAAGTTTGGAACAATATGAGAGTATCCCTTTAAAATGTTTACAAATGTAGATTCTTCAACCAAAAACAAAGTCTGAATTTTGAATGCTTCAAATTCTCCCAGCTATTCTCAACATTTTCTCACCATTCTTTATCTTTCAGGATTCCTACCCAACAATCTCCTTCCGGACTATGAGGAGGCAGTGCATCGGCCCGCTACGCCCCCTCCTCCATATAGTGCCTTAAACGCCGGCCCTCCGACCTACACCAGCCCTTTAACCACTGACCAGCAGGATGTGCAGTGTGCACCCAGACAGACCACTCCATTGCCCCCTGCATCTGACACACTCTGTTCCAGACCAAACATAGAGGACATCCATACCTCTAACGGGTACCACCAGAAAGAAGACAGCAAGGGCGAGATCGAGTTAGAGGGGGGCAGATCCGCACAGAGCACTGTGCCCTTAGAGCAGCCTCCCAGCATGGACAAACAGAACGAGTGCAGGAAGGAGCCGCTAAGGAATGTGGCAATGCCTAACGAGAAAGAGAGGATTCTGGGAAGGCGCCGCAGATTTACGGGGGACTCTGGGATTGAAGTGTGTGTTTGTGGGCAATGCTTAGAGAGCCATGAGCCCAAAGAATTCGAGGGACTTTTGAGCGAGGAGGACCAAGAGGACTCTTTCTGCGAGGAATGTGGCCTTCATTCCTATGGAGAGGAAAGTCAGGGACTTCTGTCCCCAGAAAACAGAGTGGAGCGTGGAGCATCGCCTGTGCCTCAATCTCAACCTCATCCTGTCTGCCTCTATTTGCATACTATTAATGAACAAGAGGGTCCACAACATAGTAACACAGAATCATAAAGCTAAATGCATGAAGGAAAAAAAAGAGTGAGATGGCGAAAGAAAAAGTGAGAGGAAACAATTGGATGCTCTCCGCATTGTTGTTTTATGTACAGAGCATGTTTTATGCAGTTAAAAAAGCCAAAAGTGCACAAGGATGAGCTCTACTTGCTCCACTAGACAATACATGTGGTGCTGTAATGGTGCGTTCGGGTACTCCTGGGAGATTCGTATTTACGAGTTGAGTCGTAATTATGACATCAGATGCGTTCAAATCACTGTGGTTGGAGAAAGATGGCGTTGTACTTTTTCTACTAAATAAATAAATAATCCACAAAATAATGAATAAGGAATGCACACAAGGTGTGTTTGTGCATTTTTTAATATTTTTATTTCAAGGTGCTGTAAATTGAATCATATACTATTGTAATTGTACAATACTTTTGTACATGCAACATAGCTAGTTTTATTGTAAATAAAAAAAAAAGGAAAACAAATTTCAGCTAATTTACTGTCAATATGTCTGTAACTCAGAAACTCCAATATCCATAGTTTGCTACTTTATAATTACAACTTTGTGGTGGCAATCATGTGCATTCAACTTGTAAATACGATCTTTCCGACATGACGCACCATAAGACATCCACCAGGTGCGGCCACATTTACTCTGCAAAATTTTGTGGGTGAAGTCATTTCAATTGCAATCCATGTGAACATGAGATTTCGCTCGTGTTCAAGTTGGTAACGTGAATGTGTTGCATTCACCAACAGAAAGCTGCTTGGTTTGAAATTGACCTCTGTGTGAGCAGTGCTTCATGCATCGCTACACTATTGAGAATGGACCTTTTTTACCTTTGAAATCTCGCTGAAATTTTATAATGTGACCAGACTTTAACTGTGCAGTCTTAGTACTGAGATTCTAAATATGTAAACACTGGTGTGCTTGAACTCTCAGTGTCTCAGGACAATCAGAGAGCAATCTAAAAAGTGACTGAACACCAAAAAAAAAAAAAGACAGTGTGCTTTTAATTTCCATGTCGACTTTCCCTAATGTAATGGGACAAATCTTACTGCTGTGTATAAGGTTTTTGTTTTGCACAATCACATTCTTCTGAATGAATCATAGTCATAATTCATTTCAAATACAAAGTATTTACATAGTTTTAATTAATATTTTGTCTGTTTATATTGTCTTCTCTCTTTTTGGCTGTTGTATGCTTTGATGAATTATTCATGTGTATTTGGTATTCAGAACGAGTTTGATTCATAAATCTGCGTTTTTATAGCCAAAGTAGGCTATACAGATTATGACATGGGCCAGATGTTGGAATTAGGCTTGGAGCTTATAAATGCTGCTTTATTAATACTAACCATCAGATTTGGTTGCATGCAAACACTACATAATGTATATTCCTTTGAACCTGTAGGGATAAAAGCCTTGCCAAAGGGAGGTGTCTTTAGTACACAAACATTTACTGCTTAAAGTCAGTTATTGTAGATGCTTAGCCATTGATATAGGCTGTCAAGTAAACAGAAACATTTTGATGTTTTTAAAATAATATACACATAATTGTTGAACTTGATGTTAGATGACACATATGGGTACAGATTTGATTAAGCTGTATGGTGGTAATGTGATTTTTCAAGTGCCTTTTATATCATTTTTGCACTGCTACAACCACTCTAAATACAGTTTCACATGCCAATTGTCCAGTATCATCTTGAACATTAGCCTCATAGAATATATAGTTCAATACAAAAGCTTTTCTTCATGAAAGCTCAAAAGCTGTGCGTTTGATTTTCAGGTCATATACTTTTCAAAGTGCCTTGATTTTCGTTTCACATGCAAACTAATGAGCCATACATATGTAATTAATAAAATGATTTATTTTTGTATTTCTGCACCAAAGTAGCTCCAGTTCCTCCATGACCACTGAAGCACTCTTTCAAAGCTCTCCATGTTAACAAATTAATTTATTTCACTGCCCTAACGAATGTTATTAGTAAAGAGATTGGCTGCTCTTACCGGTGTCTCTGTGATGACAATCTATTAATATTAGTGCTAGCTTGGAGACATATACCTATGAATCAATCTCTTTCTCTGATATATTACAAAACTGCTGATTTTCAAAGTCTTAACGCATCTCGCGTATCTCACGTAAGACTTAAAATACGATGTCATATTGTGCAGCCTGCAGCTGTTTTGTCTAACATTGCAATAATCTGTGTAATGATACGAGTTGTGGCGCAGCTCATGTTTTTATCTTTTTGTCTTGTGTTATGCAAAAAACCCTAATCGTGACACTTTCAATTAAACGCAAATCAAAATAACATGTATAAGTGTTTTCATTTGTTCCTTGTTTTTTTATATGACTATAGCGGCAGGGATTCTGATTCATTCCAGTGACTCGAATCTTTGAATCAGTTCACTAACTAGATCCATTCAGTGGCCATTTGAATAGTGCAGGAATATGGAGCTTATAATATGACAAAACTATTAATTGGCCAAAATGCTTCGTTTGACTTTTCGGAGATCATCTGCTCTTCCCTGTGGATTACCTCTGACCTACTTTCTGTACGATCTGAATTTCTGCATATTGAATTTTAGAATATTGCATTTGATGTTCTGAATTTCCTCTTCATCTAGAAAACTTGAAGCTGTATTTTTTAAAACTGGATATTTGCAGTCAAATAATTCAGAATAAAAAAATCACTGTTTGAAAATACATGTCTATAAAACTCTGCTATAAACTATGTATATAAACGTGCTATTTTACGAACGAGATGTCCTAGTTCAGTTTGTTCACAAACGAGATGTCTCGGTCAGTCAGAGTCGCGTCGACTCGGTCAGATTCGAAACACCGATTCGTTTAGTGAAGGGCGCATTTGTTCAGCAGGTACTAATGAAATGTTTCAAAACTCTCACTCGAATTCTGCTTGCTCGTGATATTTGAAATGAAACATGAACGAAACACAACTTATGCTTCGTGCCTTTATCTTGCCTTCGAACATTATAACAACTCAAAAGAAGAGGCTAAATGTGAAAATCTCAGTCACAGCTATATTAATCTGAAACTCTTATCTCGACTTCGTGTAAATAATCCCATAGTAATATGCTTTATTACATGTTATTTTATTATTCATTTACTGCAGTACTTTATGCATAATCATCATGACAGTTGTTCCTCCTGCGGCATTTATATACGAGTTCCGTGGGCTGCAGCATTTGCTCACTGATTGGCTGAATTTGTCAAGCTACGGAAGTCGAGAAAGGCTGAAACGCCTACTCGTTTAGCGTTTAATCATGGCAGACGCGCCTTCGGCAGCCAGGTAAAACTTATGTTGCTCATTTTTACGTTTGATCTGCAGTATGATTCAAGCTGGGAAAGTAACAGAGCTTTCATTTTGTAATAGCAAAATAGATTATTACGCTACGTAGCGACTGGAGCAGCCCAGCATATTCTGTACAAAACAAAGTCAAGTATTCTCAGTACAATTTCTTACTATTGTTCACAGTAACAAGGCTGTTACAAGTGTCTACAATGACGTGAAGGTATGTTTTTTCCCCCCCAAACTTACAAAATTATTGACTTTTAAGGGCTGTATAACTTAAAGTAATCTTGTATAACAAAATTAAAGTTACTAGATTTTATCATATTTATTTTCTACATCCCACATCGCAGCCAATACACCTAAACGTTAGTCACCCTAATAGTTTGCGGGGTTGTATTAGACACGTTTAATGCTCACAGTGGTTTAAAATAATGAATCTTTAATATAGGAATACTATGGAAAGACACTGAAGAAGACATCTGACCTGAAAAGCAATGCCTGTGTTCCGTCTGCCAAGCCTGTCCCTGCATACGTGAGAAAAGTGATAGCTGAGATCCATCCAGATGTCGTTGCAAAGTGAGGTTTGCTTCGATAAATGTTGTGATGATTTAGTTAAAACATACATATGCAAGATGTCTTTGAGGTAAAACAAAGTAACATGGAACGTAAGCTCACAAACCATACAAGCCCACTTGTAGTTTCAGTCTGAACTATTAAAAAAGAAAGACAAGAAAGAAAGACAAGCGATATATTGAAATTAGAATCAAATGCAGTTTGATTTAATTTATTTCCTTGGTATATTTATGTATTTTGAAAAATAAAATTGGGAACTGTAAGTTAGAGAAGGGTCTTATGCTCACCAAGGCTGATTACAACAAATGCAATAAAAACAGTAATATTGTGAAATATTATTAATAATATTAGCAATATATTGTAATTATATATTAGTAATATATTGTAAAATGTAATGTATTCCTTTGATGCAGCGCTGAATTTTCAGCAGCCATTACTCGTTTTCAGTGTCACATGATCCTTCAGAAATCATTCTAATAACCTGATTTTCTGCTCAAGAAACATTTCATATTATCATTATTACTGTTGAAAATTGCTGTTGTGCTGCTTAATGTTTTTGTGGATTCTTCGATGAATAGAAAGTTTTCAAAAGAACAGCGTTTATTTGAAATAGAAATCTTTTTGTAACATTGTCACTTACTGCCACTTTTTATCAATTGAATGCATCCTTTGTAAATAAAAAATATTTTCTTTAAAAAGGAAAAATCTTTCAATAAATCTATAAAATACATGCATCTATTGCTATAAAATAAAGCAGCACCTAAACACCTACTTTCTTAGAAAACTGTTCTCATATTAATAAATTAATAATCATAAATTAGCATATTGATTTGAGTGGCTTAATAGGGTCATTTCCTCTGATGATATATAATCATATCTAAAAATGTAGCCAGCCAGTGATATAATGAATAAGATTAACAGATTTTTAAAAATGTGACTGCTTAGACCTTGTCTATTTAAAGTTATAATGCTTTATTCTGATGATACTTCCTCTGACATTTAAAATTAATTGCAGTTTTACATATTACCTTTCACAATGTTTCAGCACTGACCCCTTGGTGGCAGAATAACTTGTGTCCCTCCTCTCAGGTACTATGGCTGTGGTCTGGTGGTCCCTGAGTGTCTGGAGGGCTGCAGAGTGCTTGATCTTGGATGTGGGAGCGGATGGGACTGCTACATGCTCAGCCAGCTTGTAGGAGAGAAGGGACATGTCACGGGTATCGACATGACTGAAGATCAGGTAAATTCCTTTAAGGTTTTGGATAGCAATGTAATGCTGTAATACGGGCTTGTGCTACAAGTTACTATATATGGCAGACTAGTACATAGTTAGTGAATGTGTAATTCTGTTTCGCTGATATTTCAGCATAGTTTTTAAAAAATTGCCAAAGCTAATAATTACAACAGTACTGTTGTTTTTTTCTCCAAACAAATAATGAGATTAATAGTGATTAAATATTTTAATTGATTGACAGCACTAATAAATATATGTTTTTCATTTACTATCCTAAATTCATTTGACAGTATATGTGAACTGCTCTTATGTGTCTTCTTTGTTTTACAGCTTGAGGTGGCTAGGAAATACATCGACTACCACGTGCAAAGATTTGGCTATAAAAAGCCAAATGTGAATTTTGTTCAAGGCTACATTGAGGCCCTGGCAGAAGCAGGTCTGGTGGAGAAATCATATGATATCATCATGTAAGCTTTCACAGTTTCAAAATGATAGCCTATTTGTGAAGAAAAATAACTTTGCAATTATTTGCTGACACGAAACTGTTAGTTGGAGTCTGTTCAGTTTCCACTGCTTGATAGCATTAACAAGCAATTAATTGGCAGTTTTTGTTCTTTTATTTCTAAAGATCAAACTGTGTGGTGAACCTGTCACCAGATAAAACCAGTGTCCTGAGAGAGGCTTACCGTGTACTGAAGGTACTTCGATTTCATACAGAATTTAGTTTAATTCTTTATTTTTTAGCTCTGATTTTTTTCCAACCCTGACACTCAGATGCTATATTAATAGCCTAGAACATGTTAACATGTTACTTTGAATATTTGAAACATGGATCTCTTTTGAATAATGGATATCTTTTGTGTCTTTAGCTCATTAACAAACAAAAAGGATTTTGATTCGGTTTGTGTTTAGGATGGAGGGGAATTGTACTTTAGTGATGTTTATAGTGATGCTAGAATCCCTGAAGACCTCAAGGCCAACAAAGTGTTATGGGGTAAGAAAGAACAGATATTTTATCTTTAAAAAGTCTTAAAAATTCTTCATTTGTCTTCCACAAATTAAGGCCTTAAAGGGTCTTAAATCAGAGCAGAACGTATTAAATTCATTAAGTCACGGTGTTGCATGTATTGCTAAAAATTAAGTCTTCCTCAGTTGTTTTTGTCTTGTTTTCCAATACAAATATCTAAACATCTTTAAATCAAGATACATTTACGGGCTAAATGAAGATATGAAGTCTTGTTTTCTGAGAAACTGAACAAAATTAAGCAAGCTTATGCTTTGATTTAAAGGAGACATATTATGCCCCTTTTTTACAATATGTAATATAAGTCTCTGGTGTCCCCAGAATGTGTCTGTGAAATTTCAGCTCAAAATACTCCACAGATCATTTATTATATCATTTTGAAAATGTCTATTTTGAGTGAAAGCAGAAACAGGCTGTTTTTCGGGCCTGTCTCTTTAAATGCAAATGAGCTGCTGCTCCCCACCAGTGTTGCCAATTTAGCGACTTTGTCGCTAGATTTAGCGACTTTTCAGACCCCCTTAGCGACTCTTTTCCAAAAAAGCGACTAGCGACTTTCTTGGACAAACCTTATTTAGTCTCTGAGACTCTCCGGTACTGCCGCATGAGCACGAGGTCTTGCTTTCCCAGCGCACACACCTCTTTCTCTGCGTCTGCTCTGTTCAGCGCCGTGGGTGTAAACTTACAGATTAAGGGGTGGTAATATTATAATGAGATCCCTTTGCCACGTCACCAAGTGAGCAAAATCAAACGCGCTCGTTTTCTCAGACGCTTGCAGAAAAAGGCTTCCCAAAACAAAGTTACTGGGTTAATCTTTTTCACGTTTCCTTGGTTGGTAGATGCACCGGGGACCTGATTATGGCACTTAAAACCTGGAAAAGTCAGATTTTCATGATATGTCACCTTTAATCATCTTAACATTTGCACTGAAAAATAAGACAATAATCCTGAGGAAGAACTTTTTCTTATTTCATATTCTAGTGGTTTGGAGCAGAGCTATTCGTTTTTTTTTTTTTTTTTGTAAAATAAATTAAAAAGTAATGGAGATTATGTAATGGAGTAATGGAAGTTGTATTTTAAAACTTTGAAGTGTTGCTAATACAACTCATTGTGCTGCCTAGACATTTACATATAAATGACACTGTTACAGGCTTCTTTGCATGTGTTGATCAGGTGAGTGCCTCAGTGGAGCATTGTGGTGGGAAGACCTGATACGACTGGCTGAAGAGGTTGGGTTCTGTAAACCCAGACTGGTTACAGCAAGTATCATCACTGTGGGCAACAAGGAACTAGAGAAACTGCTTGGTGAGATGTTTGTGTTAAAATATGCCACCTTGTAATGGTAAGCATGAAATAATTAGCACCAGACTGTATTGAACTAACTCCACTTGTCTGTGTTTGCTGCAAGAAAAATTCAGTGTTTGATTCTGCTTAGGTTTCTTCTGAAACTTTAGTTGTCGGCGAAGCAAAAATGAGCAGATGTTATGGTCAATTTGTGTTTGAGTTGCCAGTGTTAACAATATTATTAGTATAATAAAAAATATTAAACCCTGTTGCATCAATTTTGAGAATGTGCACTAAAACTGAACATTTGTTTATAAATTGTGCCAGTGCATAATGCATCGTAAAGATGAATGAAAATATATATATATATTTTTTTTTCATTTTCATTTTTTTTTTTTAAATGTTAGTTCATAGTTTTACCTTGAATTGTGAAATTTGTTTAGGGGACTACAAATTTGTGTCAGCCACATACCGGCTCTTCAAGTTACCAAAAGGTTCAGAGAAGAAGTCCTGTCTGGTCATGTACAATGGAGAAATTACAGGTGCGGAGGAAAGCTTCGAGTTTGATGCCCAGTATACCTTTAAGGTGTGTAGCTACATCCAGTTCATCAGATCTGCATATAGAGCTCATATTGCATATCAGGTCCAGCACATTTTTCCCTTATTTGTGCCAGTAGTTATAATTCATGTTTTTGAATAAATGAATAGTAATGTTAGAATAACATCCAAATGGTTTAGCTGTATTTGAATCATGACTAACTATATCTTAATAGCTATACCTTGTGTTCTGAGCTTTTGCTTTGTCTGCTGGTCACATGGTGATTTTAAAAGTAATATGCATATGTAATAAATGCTGTACATGTAATTCATTTAAATGTGTTACATAAAAGCCATAACACATGCCGTTTGAAAAGTTTGGGGTCAGTAGGATTTTTTTTGGAAAGAAAGAAATTAATGCTTTTATTTAGCAAGGATGCATAAATTGATTAAAAGTAGTAAAGACATTTATAATGTTACAGAAGATTACTATTTCAAATAATAATAATAAAAAAAAAAGTTTCTTTTGAACTTCATCAAAGAATCCTGAATAATCCTGAGTAATGGCTGCTGAAAATTCAGCTGCATTATAAGAATAAATTACATTTTAAAATGTATCACAATAGAAGACTGTATTTGTACAGTATTTTTTACTGTATTTTAGAACAAATAAATGAAGCCTTGGTGAGCCTAAGAGACTCCTTTCAAAAACATTTAAAATTGTTAGCGACCCCAAACCATTGAACAGTAGTGTCTGTTGTCAGCAAGCATGAACACGGCACTTTTGTGTGTTTCTTTAGGTAGATACAGAGATGGAGGTGGATGGTGTTGTGGCCAGCATCTTGAACAACTCCAGATTTTCTGAAGAATTCACATTTCAGCTTCAGGGGTTGAACACCTCCGGCTCTGGTGGATGCTGGGCCAAACCCAAGGTAAGTGACTCTTACCAGTGTGTAAACATGCCTCATTTTCTTAGTGTCGGTCATATATTCAGTAATGTACTTAATAGTATATCTCGTCTGTGCATAATGTTCCAATTGAGTTTCAGGTGTAAAATACATTTTTGTTACAATTTTAGACTAATCAGCTTTCAACATAACAACTAGCATTCAAAATATTTCTCATTGGCCACTTAAGTTGCTCTAGACCCATCAGCCACAGACACACAAGCCTTGGCCACAGAGGAATGCCCGCCCTTTCAAACAAAGAACGCCATCTTATCAGTGTTGTTGGTGATTCAGTCCCTTCAAACACAAGAAAGGACTATATAGAATTGACTTACAACAACGAAGCACAATTTTAGAAATGCTTGCCTAAATATATAGTTTTGGTTTTATTCTTAAAGTTTTTAGACCTAAAAAGATTCCTGACATGCTTTAGCTGATTGTTACCTTTACACAAAAGCCTATAAATATAATCTCATTAATAGTGTAAACCAAATCAAGGCGACATTTACAAAACTTGTGGTTTAAAAATGTAACAAGGAAGCATTGCATCCAGATTCATGCCGTTTCTGTTGTTTTAGACCAGAGTTTTTCAAAATTTTTGAAACCATGTTGGAAGACATACCCATGTACATATTTCAGGATAACAAAACCAAGATTCACCAGGCTTAATTTGTGAAATAGTGGTTCAGTGAGCTTGAGGAATCATTGTCTTGTATGAATTGGCCACCACAGAGTCCTGAGTTTAAGTCTACTGAAAGTCTTTAGGATTTGACTTTTGACTTTTGGAGTGGACTTTTTAGAGAGTGGTTTGACTCTCCCATTGTCAATACAAGATCTTGGCCAAAAATGAATGCAACTCTTGATGGAAATGAATGCTGTGATGTCACATGACATTGTCAAAACAACGAATGCACAATAAAATCAAAGTTAAAGGCAGTCCAACAAAATATTAGTGTGCAACTTTTTTTTTTTTTTTTTGGACAGGCAGTGTAAAGTCGACTCCAGCACACCATAAAGATTTTCAGTGGGGTTAAGGTCAGGACTCTGTGGTGGCCAACGTGTTTTTTTGAGAAATAAAAAGCTATGCACTACATAAGTTAGTGTTAAAAGAATTGTTGCCAAACATACAACATGCAAGAAACAGATACTGCAATAATTATTAAATCTTGAAATCATACATATTTGCATATTTAAATCCAGATGTCAACTTTTTTTTTCTTTGGCCAGGCAGTGTACACACACACACACACACACACACGTTTGTTTTTGTGAATTGTGGGGTCATTCCATAAGCGTAATGGTTTTTATACTCCACAAACTGTATGTGCTATTGCCCTACACCAACCCTACACCTAACCCTACCCCTTACAGGAAACTTTGTGCATTTTTGCTTTCTCAAAAAAACTCACTCTGTATGATTTATAAGTGTTTTGAAAAATGGGGACATGGGGTAATGTACTCATAAGTCACCTTCTCCTTGTAATGGAGATACCCATGTCTTTATACAAATTTGTGTCCTCATATGTCACAACGCACACTTATGGTTGGGTTGATCAAAGAGATCTGCCTGTAAGTTCTGATTCAAAATTGATTCCATCATCTTATCCTGAATGCAATGAATTTTAGCATACCTATGATATAATGGGATCGGGATGCAGCTGCGTAATGAATCAGTGTCAATGAATGGCTATGTGTCCATGAATACTGAAGTACTATGGAACCAAATCGATGTAAATTATGAATATACTATACTTGCAACCACTGAGAATCTACGTCTCTCTTCAGGCAGTGTCAGTGAATCCCTTTGAGCTGTTCCAGCAGTTGGGCAGTGCAAGTGTAACTCCTTCCACTGGGGGGTGCTGTGGAGACCAGCAATCATGCTGCAAGTGACTCCCAGCAAATGTAACAGTACTGTTTGATTTTTACTTGAAAAGAACACATTATTTGTTGTTAATTGTGACTGTGATTGTGTAAAAATGTAATAGTACCATATACACTATACTATAGTATTACTTATAATTTGTGTAAGGTAACACAAGGAAAAACAATAAGAAATCAATAAATCTAGTGATGTTTTAAACAAATCTTTAATCATACTGATAAATGTATAGCATTGACCAGTACCTCACACAGGTCTATATAGTTGCATAATCTAAAGTGTTCACCTGTCAGGTTTAATCGTTATTGTAATCTTTATTGTATTGCCAAACATAAGCTAACTGAAAACACATGTTTTATTGAACTTTTGTAATCAAATCACTTTTTCCAATGCTGAAATAAAAATACGTTTGAGCTGACTGCCTGGGTATTACTATCAGCTGTATGTAATGATACTGACATGCAAATCACTTTTTATAAAACGTAATCTAGCCCCATACCTTAAAATTTCACAACAGGACTTTCAGGTGGGAAGGGGAACTCGTCAAGCCTTTGCTGCAATTCTGGGACCAGAATTTGAGGTTACATGAAGTTATGGAAACTTTTACAGAATTCCAGTCAAAAGTGTTTTCAACATAGATTTATTTATTCTCTCCAATTTACTGAATGTGAATTTTCACTAACTGTAAAGATTGTAGGATTGCGAAATATTTCATAATCTATCAACTCTCCTTTGGTCTGGACTGATCTCTGATCCCTGATAATGATAAAAGGTTGACTCTATGGAGATCACGATATATTTTTTTTTTACATCCTTTCATAGGTTTTGCACCTCTTGCATTTTTAAAGATTGCTTTAATCCCTGCCTTATCTATGTGAGGTATATAGTTACCTATGAGAAGTTTGTGTAATCACAATAAATTTATAGCTTTGTTAATTTCTTTAGGATGACTGAGGGCTGAGTTCCTGGGTGTTCAGCACTTTTATGTCTCAGAGGTTGATAATAAACTTATTTTTCTTATTGTTACAGTATATGAAGGTCACATTAACATCTATTTTTGCTATTTACATCTATTTTTTATTTATTCCATGTCATCTATTTTTTATACTTTTCGTATTATTATTATTATTAATTTATTTTTTTTGATATTTTGTTTTATCCTCGTCTCAGATCCAAACGTTCAGTCACAAATTATTAAAAACCAACATAAATATATGTCTTGCTGTGGGCTGTGCACATGTTTTGGACATATGTGTCCCTGAATCCCCAGAGATCCCGTTGTGATCCTACTTTCCCCTCTTACCCCTACATTCCTGTCTACACATTGCATTTGTGAAACTATTACGATTCAAAGAAAGAAAAAGTGCAGTGTGGCATCATTTCCAGCACAACAAACAATTTTCTTCCTACAAAGTTTTTTCAATCATTAGTCTACTTGTTTACTATGGAGGCAACAGTAAAGAATAGAATTAAAGAGAAAAACCAAGGAAGATATCTGTTATTTGTCTTTTTTTTAATTATTGTGTGTCATTTCAGGTGATGTAATTTAGGATACAGTTTCAGAAAACTGACAGAAATTCTCCTGAGATGCATGTATATTTATTTTCTAAAAGTCCACAGGTCGTCCCTGGGTCATTGAAGAAACGCTCTATAATCTTGTTAGTTATTTACTACACTTCTTGAGTGTATCTTGGCACTATTTAAAAATGCTGTCAACAAAAATCCTTCTCAAAACACCAAAAACAGTCACGAGGAAACTTCTGTTTGCTCTCATTTGCTTTAAGTGCGACTGTTTACGGAGCTCATTGGCTGTTCCGGCAGCGAAAGCCCCGCCCCCCTCCCAGCTGCGCCTCTGGATTGGGTGCCCCGCTTGCCTGTCACCGAGACATCAGTGGAGGCACGAGTTCGCGCTGCTCTCGCTGAAGTGTGATCAGTTTCAGCCGCGTAGTGGGACTCAGCGAGACCTGATGCACAAATCAAGGCGACGCGCAGCGGACATGAAGCCGGATTGGCTCTGATTTTTAAAAGCCCTTTCATTCAACAGGCTGACCATTATCAACATGGCAGAACCGTCGGTTCCAGTACCCCCTCAAAAAATGGCGTCACTTAGCCGGGTCCGAGCCTTTACTCTGATTTTCTTAACTGCAAGCAGTTATTTAATTACTCCCACAAGTGGCAAGGAAGGAGGGGGAGAGGAGACGGTCATCATCGGGCTGAGACTGGAGGACACGGACGACATTTCCTTCATGGACAGGGGCTATTTGCGGGTCAGTGAGAGGTCTCGGGTGAGACTGAGGGTGTTCGGGCAAAACATTAACAACGAGACGTGGTCCAAAATCGCCTTTACGGAACACGAGAGGAGTCGAGTGATTGGCAACATCGACAGCTCCTCAGGGGACAACAAAAGTCAGGAGGACACGTCGGGCTTGCATCCCTGTGGCATCAGGACTTCGGATATTCTCATCTTGCCCAACATCATTTTAAATCGCAAGACGTCTGGTATCGTGGAAATCGAGGTCAAGCCTCTGCGAAAGACTGAGAGGAGCAAAGCGTACTACCTGTGCATCGCCACTTCCACACCTGCCGTGGCTGGCGCGCACGACCCGTGGACGGAGCACACGTGGATCTATCACGATGGAGAAGACACCAAAGTGATCGTGGTGGAGGAGAAAAGGTTTCTGCTCCCTTTCTGGCTCCAGGTCATCTTCATTTCAATGTTGCTCTGCCTCTCGGGCATGTTCAGCGGCTTGAACTTGGGTCTGATGGCGCTGGATCCCATGGAGCTGCAGATCGTCCAGAACTGCGGGACGGAGAAGGAGAAGAACTACGCCAGGAAGATCGAACCCGTCAGGAGCCAAGGGAACTACCTGCTTTGCTCGCTTCTTCTGGGGAATGTTCTGGTCAACACCACCTTGACCATTCTGTTGGATGATATTGCCGGTTCTGGATTGATAGCTGTAGTGATGTCCACCATTGGCATTGTCATATTTGGAGAGATTGTGCCTCAAGCGATATGTTCACGACACGGTCTTGCTGTGGGTGCGAATACAATCTTCTTGACCAAATTCTTCATGCTGCTCACTTTCCCTGCGTCCTATCCGGTAAGTAAACTGCTCGATTATCTCCTTGGACAGGAGATTGGCACGGTGTACAACCGAGAGAAGCTCTTGGAGATGTTGAGGGTCACAGATCCCTATAATGACTTGGTGAAAGAGGAGCTGAACATCATTCAGGGCGCACTGGAGCTCAGGACTAAGACCGTGGAAGATGTGATGACCCCGTTGCGCGATTGCTTCATGATCACCGGCGACGCCACGCTCGATTTCAACAGCATGAGCGAGATCATGGAGAGCGGCTATACGCGCATTCCGGTATTCGAGGGCGACAGGTCCAACATCGTGGACCTGCTGTTCGTGAAGGACCTTGCGTTTGTGGATCCCGACGACTGTACCCCGCTGAAGACGATAACGAAGTTCTACAGCCATCCCTTACATTTCGTCTTCAATGACACTAAACTCGACGCAATGCTGGAGGAGTTCAAGAAAGGTGAGAGAGCGCTTGCGCGGAGGCCAAACATGAGTCTTTCATTTGCGCGGGCTGACAATCTGGTGGTTGCATTGGATGTTTTCTTACAATATTAGGCAACGTTGCATAAGTTTTATTGTTATTTGAAAACTGCACTAGTTATGCATCGTGTCATATAAAAAAAAAGTAGTTTGCCTTTTAAGCAACGGCTGTATTAAGCATGTATAAAATAGTTTTCATTCAGATTTCCAGATTTTCAAAAAAAACAAAAAAAAAAAACATTTTAGCTGTTTTTGTCCAAGTTATGCCTATTCATATATTTCAACATTGATTTGGCAGGCTACCTACAAAATTCATTCATTCAGTTCAGTATGGTATTTTAGGTTTATTGATTAAAATAATAATGCAATACGTAAGTATACATATGATATGTCCCCCATCATCCATTGTTATCCTTTAAAATCTGTCTTCCCACTTTTTATCACCAATAATGATTTAAACCTGCTAAAATTGGGTTAAGACTTAAGTTTAAATGCTGCCTTAAATTTTTAAGTAAAGTCGAGGGTGCCAAAGATACAACTTAATGTGCATTTTAGTTTTTGGACTATTTTGAATTGAATTTCTTAGGAATAAACTCATAATCTCTTAAAACACAAATTATTGTGTCAAATTGATGGAAATGATTTGTTATATTGAAATAATGTGAACTTTTTCACAGTTTTTGTGGGAATAAAGAGGCAGGGTCTAGTTTATGAGGCATGGTCAATCCCATTTTAGAGTTTGCTAAATACTTCCTCTCCATACCCATTGTTTGTTCCTTCTTGAGTGTTCCTACATGATTTAAAACTGTTAGGAGCTTTATTTGACCCTCGCTTGCTCACCCTCAGGACCCTGCAAACGTATTAGAATATGCCTGAGTGCAGGGAAGTGCTTGCACTAAGTGCGGTATCTTGATGTGCCCTCACATAGCTAAAGGTTAATGCTTGCAGCAGAGGTGAGAATGTAGTGATGCAATGGAAATACACTGCAGGTGTACTCACAGTTGCTTAAGGATGACTCAGGGGGGGTATTAGGTGTAATACTTCATAGTGCATGAAATAACATGCCACTTCAACAATCTGAACTTTGTGTTAGTGGGTACAACTATGAGAATCTTGATGGGAATTTTCTAAGTAGTCAAAAAAAAAGTCTTTAGAATTCAGAAAATAGTTTTAAAAGGTCTTTATTTTGGTGTAAAGAAAATTAACTGTAAGGGAAACTGCATTTAACAACACATTCCCCCCAAAACATAGAAATAGGAGTAGATTTACAGTTTATTGTGCAAGTCAGACTCTAATGGACTAAATGTAATAGCCACTTATATTATCATTTTGCGTTAGACATTGCCTCATAAGGTTTTATGACAGCATGCCCACCTCTGCATGTCTGATGTTTTAAAGTCAAACCAGCTTGCGATTAATATCAAAATGAACTATATTAGTGTATTTTATCATATCATATTAAACATTTCATTTTAAGTTTTTGTGACTGTTCTAGTCGTTCATGACTTGGCGACTATAAAACTACACGACCATTATAAGAATTTTAGCAACCTTGGCTATGATTGTGACTTTAGTTCTTGGCTGCTGTCCAGAGGAAACTGGCCATTGGCTGTTGGTATTCTAATGACTGATTAGGGGAGTGAGCAAAAAGTTTCACGTCAATCTGGCTGTGGTTCGAGCACTCTCTCAGTTCAAAGTGCTTTGTATTGTAAGTCAGTGTTAATTAATCTAATGCCTCTTGCGGAGCTGCCCAGCCATCCAAAGTATGAACAAAATACATCACTCCTGCCAAGCACACCTTCAAACTGTAATTTGTTTCTCTTTGATGTTGCTTTTTGAGTGGTAAAAGTTGCTTTTTTATTTCTGCTGCTAACTTGCATGATAACTTTGAAACATGAGGTAGATGATACTCAATTCTGACAGAGAAAAATGACCCAGATGCCTTGTAATGGTCAACTAATTGGGGGTCCAAATAAGAAGGGCTTCTGACTGCAATCATGACCTTAAAGGTCAGCCTTAAAATTCCTGCTGCTACAGTCTAGTTCCTTTATGATTGAAATAATTAATGTGTCATAAAGGGACCCCTGCCAAACAGCAGTTTTGTGTTTAATGAGAATGGCATTGTTCATCATCTGGGCTTAACCCAAAGCGGTGTAGTTCTGGAGGCATTTGTTGCTGCAATAATTCTTACACGTTGAGTCGAGTGCATATTTTTTTTCTCTCTTAGTATACTAGTATGTGATGTTTATTTATTTGTAGGAATATGTCCTATGATAAACAGTGCTACTAAATGATAAATGTTTGACTAAATGTTTAAGTAAATTAAGGCCTAAACAAGGATGGCCTGCTGGCCCAGGATCAGTTTGAGACAGTTAACAAAACTGCATTAAAAATATTAATATTTCTTCCAATTATAAAATGACTTGCTAAAAAAAAAAAAAGATAAATATTTTGGGGTGAGGCCAGTGAGTTGACAGGCAGAGTAAAAACTAATGGCCCAATCAGCCAACCTAAAAAAAATCTGTGTTGTTAGATGTGACTTCTGACTTCCATTGGTTTTCATGCAGTTTGCTAAAAATTAACCCTGTGAAAAACACTGAAGAGCCAGGTAAAAAAAAAAAAAGAACACCTTTATTGTAACTTCTAACACTAAAATATAAAACACATGAGAAACCTATTTTACCCACACACAGGTTTGGGAAAAAAAGGCAGAGGAAGTACCAATAGCGATACTTGCTATAGTACAAATAATGTAAGATGCTATTTATTTGTTAGTTATTTGCACCTTATTTATTTATTATTATATATTTATTTAATTTTGTGTCTGTGCAGTTATTTTAAACATAAAAATATATGGGTCAAATTGACCCATAACACAATAGAAATAATGCAATAAAAAAAAAAAAAATCTGACATTGTGTATTTTTTAGCCTTTGACAAGCTACAATAGAGGATTTAAGTAAGTGGTCAAGTACATCCATTTAGTACTTGCTTACATTTAAAGGGGTCATATGATGCTGCTAAAAATAACATTATTTTGTGTATTTGGTGTAATGAAATGTGTTTATGCGGTTTAAAGTAAAAAAAACACATTATTTTCCACATACTGTACATTATTGTTTCTCCTCTATGCCCCGCCTTTTTGAAACGCGTCGATTTTTACAAAGCTCATCGGTCTGAAAAAGCAAGGTGTGCTGTGTTTTAGGTAGGTGTGGCTAACTCTTAACTTTTATAAAGAATATCTCTTTGGATTTGAGACTTTAGTCTTTGCAACTTTACAGATCTTCTTTATGCACCAAGAGCTTGTAACACTCCAAAGAGAAAGGAAAAAATTGAAATCGCATCATATGACCCCTTTAAAAACTATGCACATGTAAGCAAAACCGCATCCTGAGTGACCAGCACTTTTGATGCATTTGTCATTCTTTATCAAATTTCATCAAGTATCCCGTCACTTCCATTAGTGCTTAATCTAGTACAGGAATGGGGTACTATCTTCTCTGTAGTACTTGTCTCATCAAACTCATTTAGCTGCAGAAGGATGTAGAAACCATTTTCATTGCTAACAGACAGAACAAAGTGCATAAAGACAAAGGTCATGAAATTAGAGCCTAATTCTCCTGAACTCACTAACCCTTCAATATGACTTAGAGTTCAGTGCCTGCATCGTTATCACCCTCTTGAGATGATCAGTCTGTTAATTTATGCGAGATAGGAAGATCTCTTATCTTCTTAAATCATGCAGATGAACTCTTGGCCTTCAGTTCTTTCTCAGCAAGAGACTCCACGTTCATCTGCATCTCCATCTGTTTTGCCATCATGTTTTTGTCATTATGGTTGTAGGATTCTATAATAAAGACCGACTTCATCTGATCACATAGTTATGTTGTTATATATTCAAAATATACCACAAATGTTCCATGAATACTCCATAAAAAGATAAAAGTCATCCTGTGCATCAGTATGCAGTGGGTACGTTATCAGTAGTGACATCTGTAGATGTCATAATCCATTGTAATTCATTTACAGTACAGCAATTGCTGTATTTTTGTAACACAGGGCCACTGAAGGTGATTGGCCTCCACATGAGTTCTTGCACGTATTGAACCAATCCACCCGCTAATGTAGGCCAATCTATGCTTAATTCAGATTCAGCAACCTCCTTTCCTTCTTGTTTTAACGTGGGAATTATGTTTCACTTCACTTGGCCTAGTTAAGGCTGCATTATGTCTCATAATAGATGACATCCCTACTTCTTTTACTGTTATGCTCAATCCAAACAACATCCTTTTGAATAAAAGCAGATTCATTTTTGTGGCATCCTGCATCTTCAGTTTTGATAAGCATCTGCTAAGCAGTCTACCAGTATACTGATTTCTGCTGAGATGTTGGCGCGTATACATGGTAAAACTTGCTTATGCTGGTAGGGATTATGTGGCGTCATATTGACAGGAACTGTGCTGGATGTAGTGTGTGGGATCCCCCTTTGAGCACACTATGGTGTGGTTTCACACTAAGACTCTTACAGATATACACTGTTATTAGGGTAGTTACAATACTATAATTCTAATAGTAATATTGTGTCACAATATATTTCAATATAGAAATGCAACAATATGTATCATGGATAGCAACAAAAATGCATTGTGTGCAGTTCAAAATAGAAGTTTAGACAGTTTTAATTCTGACTCTTAACTTTTATAAAGAATATCTCTTTTGATTTGAGACTTTAGTCTTTGCAACTTTACAGATCTTCTTTATGCACCAAGAGCTTGTAACACTCCAAAGAGAAAGGCATCTGCTAAGCAATCTACCAGTATACTGATTTCTGCTGAGATGTTGGCGCGTATACATGGTAAAACTTGCTTATGCTGGTAGGGATTATGTGGCGTCATATTGACAGGAACTGTGCTGGATGTAGTGTGTGGGATCCCCCTTTGAGCACACTATGGTGTGGTTTCACACTAAGACTCTTACAGATATACACTGTTATTAGGGTAGTTACAATACTATAATTCTAATAGTAATATTGTGTCACAATATATTTCAATATAGAAATGCAACAATATGTATCATGGATAGCAACAAAAATGCATTGTGTGCAGTTCAAAATAGAAGTTTAGACAGTTTTAATTCAACATCAAATATGGTATAGTGGTAGAGCAATTAAGATAAACTCAGAAGGTCACATATGACCTTCCATGTTTATACATTTTTATGAATAACTTAAAAGACGTTATTTAATAAAATACAACTTTTAAAACGTTTTAAATGTATGTAGTCAGGGACAGAGTGCAAACATTTGTGTCTAATGTAATTCTGTATTTTTAACTAAGCAAAATCATTAATATTTCTATTCTGGTGTCATCATTGCCCTGTGCATTAAAGAACAGGACCAAGTCCAAGCCTATTCAAGTTCACCCCTGATGTAATGCCAAATTTAAATTGATGTAATTAAAAGATTGAACAGTATTTTTTGTTAACTGTTTACCATATGTGTTGGAAGTAATAATTAAAAAAATACTATTTTAACTCTATTTTGGCTTTGTTTACAGTATCGTGAGATCGGCATCATGCATCAAACCATATCGTGACATATTGTTACACCCCTAACTATTACATATTAGGGCTGTCAAAAAAAAATTCGAATTTCGAATATTCGTCGAATAAAAATAAAAAAAATCCACATTCAAATGCAAAACCGTTGCATTCGAATTTTAGGTCTGTGTCAGGCAGCCTTATCAGTGGCGCACGACGACAATGTAAGTGTCATTGCATTTTAATGCTTTTGTTAGCCTATCCAGTTGAACCCACTAGATGCGGCGCTGCTACGTTGTTCATTCAATATATTGCGGAAAACGAGAGCATCAGTGTGGCGAAGATGTTGTTTACGGCGAAACTGAAATCAAGCAGTTGACACAGAACGCATATTTATCACATTTTCTAGCGGGGCATCTATCACCGTTGCACTCGCGTCTCG
>NW_015628766.1:311548-314895 GCF_001515625.1 Sinocyclocheilus rhinocerous | reverse complement strand
ACCAAGCCGTTCACACAGAACGCATATTTATCACATTTTCTAGCGGGGCATCTATCACCGTTGCACTCGCGTCTCGCACAAGAGAGTGGCATGTTTAGAAAGCCATGTAAAATTAATGTAACTTTTAAAAAACATGTCTCAAGACTTTATGGCGGTTCTCACTGAAATTATGCCTTTTAAATTAGAATATAATTCGAATTTTTATATTATTTAAGTGGAAAATACGAATTTAGTTTTTCAGTCATTTTGACAGCCCTATTACATATTATATTTCCCGTTACATTAGGGCTGTGCAGTATAACAGATATAAAACAACTTAAAGCACCATTTATATAATTTGTAGCTTTGATTTATATTATTTGTACCCTTATTTGTGATTTGCTTCTTTATTTACATTTTTAATAACTTTAAGTTTTAATGTTTTTTTAAAGAGTGAAATTGTTAAAAAACATTAAAAACATTTAATATTGTCAGCATGAAATAAAATTATGAAATAAAATTAAAAGAAGTCAATCACCCACCCCTATTTTACATTATAGGTGTATGTATGTGTGTGCGTGTGTGTGTATATATGTATATGCATGGTGTGTATGAAAATTTTGACTGATGTATGAACATGTTTTGACTGCTACATTCATATACTCATAGAATATGAGTGCTATAATTAAATATGAAAGAACTGAATTGCTATTGTGATGCATTATTTTGATTTTGTCAGGCTATCGGCAGTAGTAGTCAGTTCTGTCAGGGTTAAATGTTAGTGAGCATATACACCATTGTCATTCCATGTGTGCAGCACAAAGCGCATGCTAAGACGTGGCTTTTCAAATGGCCTACATTCCTCAAATTCTGGTACATGAACATGAAATGGCCTTAAAACCGATTAGTAAAACAATTGAGTAGTGCCAGTGCAGCTAGAGTACCTCCACAAAGTCTGTCTGATCTAACATTTCTATCCTTTGCTGTGTCTTGTTCATTTCAGCAAAGATAACAAGCTTATATTGATGTTGTACTCAATGGATGAGTGTTTCGAAATAATTGTTTATTTAGAAGTTGCTTTGCAAAATCATTTCTAATAGAATTCGGTTGAGTCTTGGGCAAATCAAAGATTGAGTGCCGAGTAATGGCCTTTTATTTTTCCTGACTATTTTGCAATCGGATTGTTCTCTGATTCAAATATCACCACTCCATGTGTGCAGCACAAAGCGCATGCTAAGACGTGGCTTTTCAAATGGCCTACATTCCTCAAATTCTGGTACATGAACATGAAATGGCCTTAAAACCGATTAGTAAAACAATTGAGTAGTGCCAGTGCAGCTAGAGTACCTCCACAAAGTCTGTCGGATCTAACATTTCTATCCTTTGCTGTGTCTTGTTCATTTCAGCAAAGATAACAAGCTTATATTGATGTTGTACTCAATGGATGAGTGTTTCGAAATAATTGTTTATTTAGAAGTTGCTTTGCAACATCAAAGATTGAGTGCTGAGTAATGGCCTTTTATTTTTACTGACTATTTGGCAATCGGATTGTTCTCTGATTCAAATATCACCACTCATTATTCTGTCTCTGCTTGGAAACTGGAAACCCTCCAGAATCAAACAAACAAATAAAAAAAAAAATGGAAACGTGCTTTCCAGAAATCCATTTTGGATGATAGTTTTTGCAAACAGAGAGTTTGTGTTATTTTGGAAGAAAAATTGGACAAATTGTTTAAAGTTACATGGTTTTAGGTTAAAAGGGATTTTATGTAGCTATTTTGAGATTTTAACCAGTTTTATTTTAGTTTTCACACATCATTCATCTTTGTGAATATCAGAGGAATATTATGTCACTAATGCAGTCTTCTTTTAAGCTTCTGACTAAATTCAGTCATCGCTGACTGAAAGCCTCAGGTCTGCCGCTGACTTCAATTCTTGGAGAGAAAATTTGGATCCAGCTCTCCTTCTTTACTGTAATCAGAATCAAGCAAATTCAGCATAATACTTCTCTTCTAAACATTAACTCTGGTTCCTCTGCCTTTCTTCCTCTTTCTTTCTGCCATCTACTTCAAAACACATTCAGAGCTACAGAACCCACTTGGGTTTCAAAACTGAAGCCTTCCCAAGCCTTCCGTGCCATGGCCACTCCCCCCATATTGTCCTTTTGCCCGTTTCCCTCAATGTCGTAAATTACAAGCGACACAAACCCTTGCCTAATGCTCTGGCATGGTAGTCTTCCAACCAGAGGAGCTCTGGGCTGGGATCATTGATTACGGTAAGCAGTTCACTCTCTCTCTTAGTTAGAGGAAAAACAGCCGTGCCAAACGGGTGCTGCCATGGAGTTTTATAAAATACAGCATTAGTGCTGTAGTTAAAGACATGACTAAATTTAAATGACTCGGGTTAAGCAGTTATCATGTGAAGCCCAAAAATGTATTATATTTACGGGCAGTTCTTGCATGTAGTTTGCGAAGCCTGGGGCAAGATCATAACAATACTGGCATGATATTAAAACTATATAACCACTACAAACATGACAACTTCACTGAAATGAAATCACAAAAATAACGTGTCCATGTCCATTTTTTTTTCAACATTAAGTTAAAATCTGTGTAAATGCACCTTTCATATACTTTTCTTATATATATATATATATATATATAAGAAAAAACATATAGTTAAAATAAATCATAAATTGTGTGTGTGTGTGTGTATATATTCCAAATAAAATGTGCTTTTATAATATTTTATTATAGAAATGGTTTTACATTTAACTCAAATTTAACTTGAGATTCCATAACTTGCTTGAAATTCCATGTCATCTATTCACATAACAATATATACACACTTATTTAGTGCATAAAAAATTTAAATAGGACTTCCACTTAACTTCTGCTTGTAAAGGTTAGGTATACAGTTAAAAACTAAGACTTTTCTTTTAGCGTGTAGCTTAAAGGACTAGTTCACTATATGCACCTTTCATATACTTTTCCTACATATATATATATATATATATAAGAAAAAACATATAGTTAAAATAAATCATAAATTGTGTGTGTGTGTGTGTATATATTCCAAATAAAATGTGCTTTTATAATATTTTATTATAGAAATGGTTTTACATTTAACTCAAATTTAACTTGAGATTCCATAACTTGCTTGAAATTCCATGTCATCTATTCACATAACAATATATACACACTTATTTAGTGCATAAAAAATTTAAATAGGACTTCCACTTAACTTCTGCTTGTAAAGGTTAGGTATACAGTTAAAAACTAAGACTTTTCTTTTAGCGTGTAGCTTAAAGGACTAGTTCACCCCAAAATTAAAATTCTGTCATTAATTACTCACCCTCATGTCGTTCC
>NW_015628766.1:303611-308304 GCF_001515625.1 Sinocyclocheilus rhinocerous | reverse complement strand
ATCTTCGGAACACAAATTAAGATATTTTTGATGAAATGTGAGATCTCTCAGACCCTGCATAGACAGCAACACAACTGAAATATTCCCAGACAGAAACGTAGTAAGGACATCGGTAAAACAGTCCATGTGACATCAGTGGCTCAACTTCAGTTTTGTGAAGCTACGAGAATCCTTTTTGAGCGCAAAGAAAACAAAAATAACATAATTTATTTAACAATTCTTCTCCCCCGAGTTACGTCTTCCGCCATTTTGGAGAGTACCCAAGAGCGTAATCAACATAATCAGTGTTGTTTACGTTCGGGGGAGAAAGTGCACGCATGGACGTAATCTGCGTAATCAGCGTTGTTTATGCTTAGGGGGAGAAAGCGCGTGCATGAACGTAATCTGCGTAAACAGCGTTGTTTACGCTTAGGGGAAAGCGTGCGTATGCGTTGTGATACACTCTCGGCACAGAGAAAAAACACCTGAGCGCTCAGTGCTCAGCGTGAAAATGACGCTCAGCGCTCGGCACGCTCCTGGCGTTTTCAAAAACGTGGCTCTCCCATTGAAAACTATTGAAAAAATACGCTAGCCTCGGGAAAAAACGCTATGGTGGACATGCGGCCTTACAGTTGGACCCAACCCATGGCTGAGTTTATCTTGGGACAAGAATGTATCTAATACAGAGGAGGTATTTTGTTGAGCAGGAGTTGTCATTTCGTTGGTGTGCATTATAATGAAGGGTGTGTCAGTGCTAGAATTTGTCTTTTTTGCTATGTAGTTGATGGAAAGAGACAGCGGCAATGTTCTGTCCAACACAGACACCCCTTCAGATGTGGCTTGCTTTCTGTTATAGTAAAAAATAAAACTCAAGTAAAAATTACCCCTCAGAAATGACCACTACAACGAGTCATACTTGATATTTATTTGCTGATCCTTTCACTTACCCACAGATTGAAAAAAAAATCAGGCTCCAAAATAGCACTTTGTGGAAATGGAAATTAAAAAAACAAAACAACAACAACAAAAAAACTTAGTACTACAGTCCTGGGGGCTGTTTCATAAAACAAGTTTACCAAATAAGCCAGGCTTATTTCAGTTAGTCTGACTTATTTTGAACCAAATGTCAAGTGACAACAAGTCAGACTAACTGAAATAAACCTGGCTTATTTGGTAAACTTGTTTTATGAAACAGCCCCCTGATCTCTTGATTAATGCATGACACTGTTTATTTAATTTACATTATTTTTGCATAATCTAGATAAAACTGTAAGGTGTGACGCATACAACAAAAGTATGTGATGACATGAGAACTTGAAGTTTGGGAACTAGAGTTACTTTGTTATTAATGTGCCCTGGAGCAAGACTCCTAACCTCTGGCTATTCCAATGGGGACTGTTCTGCAACTGGTATACTTCTGTTCTGGATGAAAAGAAAAAAAAATCTGCTAACTGATTATTGCTGTTGATTACTAATCAAACATGAATGCTATGTAACATACTAAGCTATAATCCAAATCCAACTTAATAAAATATAGAGAAAAAAAATCAAAACAAACTGTTTAACCCCCCAAAATGCTGAAGAAATCGGGTCAAGTCTATTATAGATTATTTTTAAAGTAATTTTAAAGTCCCAGTACAAACCCCCACAGTGACTATATGAACTCCAGCCAAAACAACTTCCAGATAACACTACTGCAAATCAGCCCCATTTCTAAATTTAAGCTCCTCAGAGCATGTCACTAAACTTCTTCCTTTCTTCCTGACAAATATAAATGGACTTCAAATAAGACTGATATCATCTGAAGAAAACAAATTTAGCAATTTCATCTCATGGCTTTGTTGACATAAACCAAACTACTGCGTGCAACAGTCAGTTTACCCCCTACACTGACCTCCAAGGACACTTGTTAAAAATGACTAATTTCTTCACTCTGTAACTAAATCAACTGACATCTTTGTTTCGGTTCACAATGAATAACAGTGATCTGTCTGTGAGCATTGTGTTACTGGAGCCTGAGCTCCGGGTTAATGGTGCTTACA
This sequence comes from Sinocyclocheilus rhinocerous, assembly GCF_001515625.1. Classification (NCBI taxonomy): domain Eukaryota; kingdom Metazoa; phylum Chordata; class Actinopteri; order Cypriniformes; family Cyprinidae; genus Sinocyclocheilus; species Sinocyclocheilus rhinocerous. The sequence continues at coordinate 306,283 of NW_015628766.1, read as the reverse complement.
GATTCAGCATCATTACGGGGCCATTTGAGCACAGACGGACACAGTCACAAGACCTCTCCACTATTTTAAACACTAACATGGTATTGTTAACCAGCAAGCAGTGCACTACACAACAAGTGAGTTTCTTTCAGCAAATATTTTAGATAATGCTTGATTCAGTTCATTTCTACTCGACATTTACTGGATTGATCAACAAAACTGAGCAATGAGCAGTGGCATACTATTGTTCCAGGTAACACAAACAAAGCTAAATTTTCAAACAACACTGGATGGATTCATCAGGTGCATTTCATTGCATAGAAAAAAACAGTACTACTCCCTTAACTTTTTATCACCATGGGTTTGACTCCCTCATTCCATTCCCAGGATTTGCAGGACTTTGGATAGGGTAATTCATAAAGCATCATCCTAGGTGTCCTTGGAGCACTTATCTAACAGCAGTATGTCAGAATGATGAACTGTAAGGAGGTTCAGATAAAACTGGCAAAGTGAATGAAGATGATGCAAAGTTGCTACAAATTACATTTGTAAACTCTTTTTATTATGCTGTGTGGATTAATGAGGTTGAAAAGTGAGTTATTTTTTGTGGAGGTGCATTTACAGGCAGAAGAAATTGTAAAAATAATTGAGAGATACAACTTCACGTACAGCATTTTAGCATACTCTGTGTTAAAGTGATACTACACCAAAAATGAAATCAAAAATGAAAATTGTGTTCCATGTAGTTCCAAATTTGTGTGAACTTCTGTCTTCTGCTGAACACACAAAAAAAGGTGTTTTGAAGAATGTTGGTATCCAAACACCAGTAGAGCCCATTGACGTCCACTGTATGGACAAAAAAAAAAAAAAGTGGGGGTGAGTAAATGAGGACAGAATTTTCATATTGAGGTGGAGTATCCCTTGCATTCCTCTGCTAAAAAAGCAATTCTCCAGCTTTAACAATAAATTAATAAAACCATGGTCAGCAATTACACTGATCATGCACATTCAGTACACATAAACAGATAACCCATGTGTTTGAAATTGAGTATATTTGAGTGATTTAGTACTAAAACATAGGAGTCATTTCTATGCGAATTAGACTTGTGGCAAGCCCACACTACAAGACTTTTGGCTGGATTTTGTGGTCGCAAACAGATTTCCAAGGTCTGCGACAAAACCCCCGCATCGCAGCCAAATTGGTGTTCACTGTGGTTGCCGAAGCTCGTATGAGCAGGTCAGCAACGTGATCCGAACCTGTCTCGAGCAGTCACAGACGCTACGATATGTTCAAACCTGTTGCATATTATCACCATCTGATCTTGTAATGTGAGCGATGCAATGACAAGGTGGAACTAGTCCAGTCAATCACAGTGCAGTTGGTATATAAACGGAGAAAGGTCTATCAAGTTTAACGTACAACGTCTTTATGAATAGAAACGAAAAGCCACAAATTAATCAAACCAACTAACAAGAAATAAATATAACAAATGCATATATTGTGAATATATAACAATGCATAATTTTACTGTTTAATTACCTCCAACTCTTTCTGCAGTATGGACAGCCATTGTTGTCCACCTATCCCAAACTGTTTCTGCCATATTCTTTTTTCGTGTTTTCTGTTTTTCAGATAAAATAATTGCACAGACCACTTGAACTGCGAGTTGATCATCCATTCCTGAAGAAAAGCCCTAATCGCTGTAATTTCTCGCGAGATTTTATGTGAGAAAACGTATTTTCTCTGATGTTCGGGACTGCCTCTTAACTGAATGTTTTGTAGTTTGTGCACCTCGTCAGCGCTGTGTTGTGTAGTATGCGCGCAGCTATGACCAGATGATGACAGATGACAAGAAACCTTGTTGTGAGTGAGCACCGCAGTGATTCAGGTCTTACAATCCTGTATTGTGAATCTGCCCTTGGTTGTTTGTTTTTGCATACAGACTTCTGTTTATTTCACTTGCTCTCTCATCACATTCAGTGTGAACTGCAAGCTCACAACTCTACTAAAACTATTATTTTGCTGTGGCGATATACATTCAATAGGGACACTGCCAATGAAGCCAAATTATTGAGCAGGAAACACTGTCAGAGTTACTGTTCTGTCTGCATGTTGACATTAGTTAACAGAACTAAATATTATGAAAATCATTCAGTTTCAGCATTTATTATTATTATTATTATTATTTAATTAGAATCGGTTCTGAATAAGAACCAGTTCCTTCTAACTGTGGTTTTTCTGAACTTGCAGATGCTTAAAGGGGTCATATGATATTGCTAAAAAGAACATTATTTTGTGTGTTTGGTGTAATGAAATGTGTTTATGCGATTTAAGGTTTTTAAAAAACACATTATTTTCCACATACTGTACATTATTGTTTCTCCTCTATGCCCGCCTTTCTGAAACGCATCGATTTTTACGAAGCTCATCGGTCTGAAAAGTGAGGTGTGCTCTGATTGGCCAGCTATCCAGTGCGTTGTGATTGGCCGAATACCTCAAGCGTGTGACGGAAATGTTACACCCCTACCATACTGTGATGCCGTGTCCGGCCGGAGCGACGAGACAAAAACATTAAAACCCATTATAAACGAGGCATTTGTTGCATCCAGTGGGGACATAATTACGGATTATAATAACTGACAGTCACCACTGATAAGCTACCACTAAATATTGTAGAAACTTAATTTGCTGT
>NW_015628766.1:300103-302907 GCF_001515625.1 Sinocyclocheilus rhinocerous | reverse complement strand
GGAAAAAGGGGGGTCGTCTTATAATCAGGGTTGTCTTATATTCGGGCCAATATGGTATATAAAATATAAAAACTCTTTAAATATAAAAAACGTACTTACAGTCTGTGAGTCAGAACAGCCGGCATTGTAGTCTACTCTTCCAGGATCAGGAAACAGTCCTCCATAAAATGTGCTGCACACATCTGAATATTTGGGTTGAAGTGTTCTGGAACAGTGTTGTAAATACAACTTAACCACTGATTTCTAGTCGTGTCCTCTTTTGGAAGGCCAAACAAAGTAGTTTCACTTTCACAACGAAACACACGGCGGGCTAGAGTGAGCGGCGGCCGGCGGTCTAGAGTGAGGAACGGCCGGCGGGCTAGAGTGAGCGGTGGCCAGAGGGCTAGAATGAGCAGAGGCCGGCGGGCTAGATTGAGCGGCGGCCGGTGGCCTTGAGAACGGCGCGGCCAGTGGGCTTGCGGCAACCACATGTGAGGACCCCGGGCTGGACTCCACGGTGAAAGCCGATCCGGCGATCCACAGCGCGAAGTTGAAAGCCGATCCGGCGATCCACAGCACTAAGTTGATGTATTTCCTCCGCGACCAGCACGGATCAGCTCTAGGGATGACGAAGCGGATATCGTCCTCTTTTGAAAGTAGTTTCGCTTTCACAACGAAACACACAGCGCCTTCACGTCATGGCGGCGGCGGCAGCAACAATACAACAGCGAGAATAAAAAATTATTTCTTTGCCTGAACATTTGGGCGGTGTTATGCAAATCTTCCCACATCGTGACGTAGGTATGTGGGGGCGTGTTAGAACGAGCCGTTTTAGGTAGGCGTGGTTGAATCTTAAATTTTATAAAGAATATCTCTGGATTTGAGACTTTAGTCTTTGCAACTTTACAGATCTATTTTATGCACCAAGAGCTTGTAACACTTCAAAGAGAAAGGAAAAATTTAAATCGCATCATATGACCCCTTTAACGATTTCTCTACTACAACTACCATGTTGAACTTTTCTAATGAATCAGCATTTATTGTGGCCTGTGATCCCTCATTGTAAATAAATCTAACTCCTGCAACACTCCCCCTAATTCACCCAGTGTGTGAGTTATAGCATATCTTCTGGGCAAAAAAAGTGTCCATGATAGAAAATCTAGCTTAAAACACGTTCCAATTTTGTAAAATTTACTTTTTACATTTATGTTAGTTTCATATTTTGAAAATTGAATAATTCAAGTAAAAACCTTTAAGTAAAAGATAATAATATTTCAATCATGACAACTCTTGGAAGATTTTAGCATGGTGATGGATATGACAGTGTTAATGTATTTGGTCTTGGTGGAACAGATCTGCTATGCTGCTGCTGAATTGCTGCTGCTGTTGGTTATTGCTGTAGTTGTAGATTATTGCTGCTGCTGCAAGCAAGTACAGGAACCTTGCTACTGCCAATGCATATGGCGATACGGTGCCGTGAGTATTTAAGACATACTGCTGCTGCACAAATAGCATATAAAATAACCCCATAGCAGATCTTTACAGGTGGAGCTGGGGAAGGTGGAGGGTTTCAGAGAAACTCTGAAAGCGTGCTGCAGGAATCTCTAGTGAATGCTAGCCAGCCATATAAATGCAAGGCAGTAAGCTCATTGGCTGCATATGCAGCATGAACCAATCAGCTTGTGCCAAGTCCCTGAATATCATCAGTTATGTTAACAACCCATCAGCCTGCGCCATCTAGAGTTTCATGACTGAACTCTATATATAATATATTTGTGTACACATCCATGTCATATATATTATTATTTTAAAGTAAAAGTATTTTAGTACTTTTTTTTTTATTTTTATATTTTTTTTTAAGGTAAAAGTATTTAAGGATTTTGTTGTTGTTGTTTTAAACAGCATCATCAATTATTAATTCATAAATATCATGAGTTTTTGGGGGTTTGCACCACGTTATTTTATAATCTGTACTAAACTTGCCTTGTCATGAAAAGGCCAAATTGCCTGATATTTATTTATCTAAGATTATTATTTATCTAATATTATTTACTGACCTTGACTCACAGTCAGTGATATCATTCTGACCTTGACACACACTCTATGGTATCATAGTTCTTTTTTCTGCATATTTGTAGCAGAACATGACTTTGATTTAGCAGACAAAAGCAAAAATTAATGGGCATGAAGCAGTTTTGTTAATTCTTATGTTTCTGATATAAATGTTTACTATTTTCTACAAAATAATAAAACATTATGCCAAACTCTGTCCAAAAAATATCAAAACTTAACTATCAGAAATTACTAATACGTATAGTTACAGTTATAGATACAGTGCTGCTTGAAAGTTTGTGAACCCTTTAGAATTTTCTATATTTCTGCATAAATATGACCCAAAACATAATTAGATTTTCACACAAATCCTTAAAGTAGACAAAGAGATTCGTTTAGCCCATTCCTCAGTACAGAACCACTTCAACTCTGTGATGTTGGTGGGTTTCCTCCTATAAACTGCTTACTTCAGGTCCTTCCACAGAATTTCAGTTGGATTAAGGTCCGGAATTTGACTCAGTCATTCCAAAACATTAACGTTGTTCTTCTTTAACCATTCTTTGGTAGAAGGACTTGGGTGCTTGGGGTCGTTGTCTTGCTGCATGACCCACTTTATCTTGAGATTCAGTTCTCGGACAGATGCCCTGACATTTTCCTTCAGAATTTGCTGGTATAATTCAGAATTCATTGTTCCATCAATGATGGCAAGCCGTCCTGGAGCAGATGCAGCAAAACAGGCCCAAACCATGATACTACCACCACCATGTTTCACA
>NW_015628766.1:292342-299984 GCF_001515625.1 Sinocyclocheilus rhinocerous | reverse complement strand
TTATGCTGGAATGCAGTGTTTTCTTTCTCCAAACATAACGCTGCTCATTTAAACCAAAATGTTCTATTTTGGTCTCATCCATCCACAAAACATTTCTCCAGTATTCCTCTGGCTTGTCCACATGATCTTTAGCAAACTGCAGATGGGCAGTAATGTTCTTTTTGGAGAGCAGTGGGTTTCTTCTTGCGGCTCTGCCATGGACACCATGGTTGTTCAGTGTTTTCCTGATGATGGGCTCATAAACATTAACATTAGCCAATGTGAGAAAGGCCTTTAGTTGCTTAGAAGTTAGCCTGCAGTCCTTTGAAACCTGGTGGACTTTTACACGTCTTGCTTTTAGAGTGTTTTTTGTTGGTGGAGCACTCCTGGGGAGGGTTACAGTGGTCTTGAATTTCCTCCATTTGTACACAATCTGTCAGACTGTGGATTGGTGGGGTCCAAACTCTTTGCCACGGACTCTAATTTCACCTTCAAATTAAAAGCTAATCCTAGAGATTCACATACTTTTGCTGCTCACAGATATGCAATATTGGATCATTTTCCTAAATAAATAAATGAAAAAGTATATATTTTCATCTCATTTGTTTGATTGGGTTCTCTTTGTCAACTTTCAGGACTTGCATGAAAAACTGATGATTTTTTGGGGAGGTTATTTTTATGCAGAAATATAGACAATTCTAAAGGGTTCACAAACTTTCAAGCAGCACTGTATATGATTTAATGTGACCTAGATATTTTTGTCATTTATTTGATTACAATCTTTAAATTAGAGCTTATAGGTTAAGGCTACAAGGTTACAAATGAAACTCAGGGTCATACATTTGTATAACAATACAGAAAGTTCTCTTATGAAACATGTCACTTATTTGGTGATATCCCACTGCTCATTTCCAGGGTCCCAGTAGTTGTCAGAACTAAACTATTTTCTGAGAATGCTGATCGCTGTCTGTCTGAGACAGTGTCCCTGTTGCCTCAAGTGACTATTTATGGTGGGAATTACGCTATGGAAAAATATGACAAACTGCATTCCAAGACTTAAACTGGAAATGGTGCACACAGCGAGTCTCAGAAGAGCTGAGGGGGAGCAATAGACATTCTCATGCAGGGCTGTGGGGCCATCTCACATCCACACATCACTGCTGAGCTATTACCCGTTCCAGATTTTACACAATATATGTGTAATTGTCTTTATGAGGATGGAGATGATGTTGACGACGATAGTGCTGATGATGAAGTGATAGTGATGAATGTAAACAAATGTAAGCAAATGAAGTTAAAATGTCAGTTTAGTGAATTAGGTTATTTGACACTTGATGTACGGTTATAAGGAGCAATCATTTGAGATTTTACAGTGAGTGTGGCTACACAGTGTTATGCGGCAGATAAATTGTCCTGTAACTTGTTGCAGTCACAGCTGCGTGGTTTACACACATATACCACATATCCACATTCAAGCATTTCAATGGGCTTAAACAGCTCACTCTTTTACAGCAGATTTAGTTCACAAATAACTGACAGTCATAAACTAATATGATTTTCATTTACAATAATCAATACTAAAATTTGACATTAGTAACTTCATTTCTAAATGACAAGGAGAGACAAAGTATGAATATTATTAGGAAATATAGTGTAAAACGTATGATATTATGCTTTGGAATGTAGTGAAGTAAAAGTTTCCCAAAGTAAAAATACTCTGATAAAATATACAATACTTAAAAATGTACTTAAGTACAGCCATGAGGTAAAAATACTTAATTACTGTCCACTGCTATAAACAGTAAAAAGCACACATAATATTATAAAAGTCTGTTTCTGCCTCGGAGTAAGAAATAAAACAGGTTATTCTGAGATAAAGTTTGAAATAAATCACACTGTAAGATTTACTTGTCTAATTTCACAGTCTCAGACTAAAATGCATGTCTGGGCTGTTTTAACTGAAAGAAACTTGCACTGACATATCTTAAAATATGTCAGTGTTATTGATTTGTCTCAAAATGCTCACCAGTAATGTTTTTTTATAAGGTACGTTTATAAAAGATACTTAAATGTCCTGTTTGAACTGTGGCCTAATCCTAAACCTAAGCCCTGTCTGTGAAACCAGGCCATAAATTCGCAGTTATAAGGAAATAAGTTGCATTTTCAGTTTTTCTGAATATGTGACTTAATAATTAGTGTATATTCACATTTATAATCACATTTAACATTTTTCTGCAAATTGTCGGTGACGAAATAGCCATTTCAGTAGGTTTGAAAGTGACACTTGTGTGTGCAATGCTTCACAAATAATGCACGCACTATAAACAAGCAACAGTGGACCTTTGTTGCCCACAAAAAATATTGCTAATTTGATGCACCTTTAGAATGTACAATGTAATAAGCATCAAAGCAACATTAAAGCTGCTGTGTACAATTTCTGCGGCACTAATGGCATCCGATGGTATTGCATAGCCTATAATAACTGTCTATGTTTTCCCGTCTTCGATTATTTAAATAAATATTCATGAGAAACCCCTGAAGTGGTTTTCTGGAAAAGCACATCTATCCTCAGAATTATAAAATGTATCATGTTTCTAAAAATGGTAGTAGACTTAAATCAGTGAGTTTCCTTTTATTCAAGCTGTGACTTCACAAATAATAAATCCAAATTGTAATCTTTTCCTTTTTTCTCTACCTTGGGATAGAAATAATCCCTGCAGAGAACAGAGGAGAAGCTAATATCCTTGTTTCCTTGAAAGAGTGAGATATGGTGTACTCAAGGGAACTTATGAAGGAAAATACACAAAGTAAACATGTTTTTTTTCCCACTGTGGCCTGAATAAACCCCTCTTTTTGTGCAGAGATTTAATGCTTGAGCACTTATTTATTTAGTCTTTTGGCTTCTACTACCCCTTGACCCTTGCCCTTACGTCCTCTATTCAAGGGTGATTAATTTCCACATGCATACAAAGGGTTGACTGATGTTATTAAAACACTATCTTGTGGAGTTGTATTCTGTGGTAACACTGGTAACCCTTGCTATCAAGTAAGTTCATTGTCCCATATCACATAATCACCCTTTAGAACTAGTGTAACTCAGGTTCCTTTTGAGATTTAGTTGTTTAGGTTTATCCTGACCTCGAATGAGATTGGTAGATTTAGATTATAGTGTCGTGCAGATGGGTTGTTTGGACAAGAATCCAGATCAGACAAGAGGTCATTGGTCTAACACATACGCAAATGTAATATATGTACATATATTTAACATTTACATGTATGAAATATATTGTTATAGGAAGTAAAAAATTGGGGAAAAAATTATAATTGGAACAATTTCATATATTAACATATATATATATATATATATCTAGCCTATAAAAATATATCTTTATATGTTACTTATAATTATCATATTATATAATATATTATATATTATGTAATACTTTTTTGGACGTATAAGCCATGTACACTTATATCCATTCTAAAACTCGTCAATACATGTTGATATTATATAAATAAATATAAAACAGACATGTATTACAAAAACATACACAAAAACACAGATTTTTGTATACTGTATGTTGTTTTAATAATATTGCATATATAAATAAACTAAATATATAGTTCAGTCATGAAACTCTTTCGAGTAGCTGATTGGTTTACTTAAAGCCGATTGCTCATCCAATCATTTGTTTGTTCCTATCTATGTAACCTATTATTCCTGATTTGTATCAAATCAGTTAATTTCAGCGTGCCATGGGATTTCGCTAACCCTCCACCTACCCCAGCACCACCTGCCTAGATCTGCTCGGGGGTTCTCCCTATTTTCCTTGCAGCAGTCTGAATTCAAGTCACCGTTTCACATGCATTTCAGATGTATCCTTACTCCAGCAGCGTAGCAGATCTAGTCCGCCAAGACCAAGCCTATGCACATTCCATGCTTACTAATAAATGCTGGTAAAATTCATTCCAAGAGTTGTCATGATTGAAATATTGTTGACATATATGGTTGCCACCTATAATACCATACAAAAATCATGGTGTAGATTTTATTAACATATGTACATATACAAATTGTACTATGTTATAAACTAACATCTTTATCTACCCAGAGAATATAAGTATGTGGAAAATATAAGTCTTATATATAATGTCTTGGATAATAAGATACTGCAGTTATTTTAATTGTTTTCATTAATTCCAAACTTTGGTGAAGTGAAAAATATTGCAAACATAAAGTACACTTGTTCCAGCAAATCCCTGGATGTTCAGTGTATAACAAGCTACATGCTTTACATTCACTGAAGTCATTGCAGAGGCAAATATAAGGAAAAGAAGGTACACACACTCAAGTTAATGCCACACTCCTTAAGCAGAGATTTATACCCAATCATTGTTTGTGTGTTGTCATGGGGTTTGCCACAAGTGTGTCCCAGGCTTCCTAGTATTTCAGCAAATGGCCATCTGCATGTAAACGACCAGCTCTGAGACAGATCAGATCACCCAGCAGTCACTTTGGTGAGAATATTGCCCAAGTGGAATGGAAACTTCATTTCAGGGCTAATATTAGCCTGGCTCTTTGGAAAATTCCTTCTCAAAGTTCACAAGCTGAGAAAAGGCAAAGAATTTGTTTGGTGTTTTGCTTGACAATATATACAAAACGAGTTTTCGCTTTTGTCTTTGGGATATGCATTCAGGAGAAACTTGAAAGGTTCACCCTTGTCCTTTTACAGGCTTTCAGTGTTTATTTAGTTGAAGTAAACACCAATTATCAGAAACAGGAGCTCATTCGATCCTTCTTCGAAAGTCTTTTTAGAAAGAACAAGGCTTATGACATGTTTGTCCACTCCAGAGGAGATTTCTCACCAAGACTTGACTACTTTTGTTCAAAGACACAATAGATAATGTTTTGAGACTGAACCCAGTTACTCTAGACCTTTAGACCTACAATATCAAAGACAAAACACTTCAGTGTTTTGGGAAACAGGGTCAGACTTATGAACTTCGTAGAGAGAGCATGACTTCATGCCAGAGACACTCTAGAGTGTTGATTGTACAGGTACAGAGTGTAATAAAATAAGTAGCAAGTGTATGAAGGATAATTAGTTAAGATTTGGTGTAGAAGACACAGTAGGATTGTTGCTGTTCTCAATCATTTTGATGCTAATACCATTATTAGGCTGCCATCAGCAGTTACACACTGTAGGATCTGTGTGCGTGGCCAAAAAGGAAAAGTCTGTCATCATTCACTCCCCCTCGTGTTCTTCCAAACATGTTTGACTGACTTTCTTCTGTGGAACACAATAAAATACCTCAGCGTTTTGAAAGGAAATGGGGTCCATGTTACAGGTTTGAATGACATGAGGGTAAGTGGGTAATAGTGTTAATTTCGTTAACAAAAACTATGACGAAAAATGTTCGTCAACGAGTTTTTTTCCCCTGACAAAAACGAGACTATAATAAGGTCATTAAACGATAACTGAGACTAAATTAACATGCAATATCATTGACGAAAAAAGACAAGACTAAAATGTAGTTAAAAGATCAAAAACTTTACCAAAACCTTTTTATTTTTGTTGAAAAAAGTGGAGCCAAAACATTTCAGACTGTTTGCGGTTGCCAGTAGGGCTGGGTATCGAGTTCGATACTTTTTAGGCACCGACCGAAATGCCTCGATACCATCGAGTATCGAAAAACGTCTCGTCGTTCGCTACCAAATGTCGATACCTAAGGGGTAAATCTCATCAGCATCAGTGAGCCAATAAGCCTGCAGCACTAGCCGGTGTGTTCGATTAGAAGAGGTGCGGCGCAGATCGATCAGTGTTTGACATCCACGAGAGCGATTCGAAAGCGCACGGAGCAGTCTGCTCTCTTTAGCTCTCGTGGTACTGTAATACACCGATCGGTCTGCACAGTCAGTCCGCGTCAAGTCGAACACACCTACTAATTTACACCGGTTACACTCAGAGATGTGGCGCACACGTGAGGCTGTACTATGAATGCGTCCCAGCCCCCTTAGATGTAAGGCTACATCGTTGCCAGATATCAAGACCTCAAATCCCCCAATCAGAGCTTTTCTGTTAAACGGATATGTACTCTTCCCAGCTTTTTGCTTTATGCAATCTGGTGATATACCAACATATAGTACTGTACAGGTAAGCTGGAGTTCAGCGATCTCCATTTGAGGTATTCTGCTTAAATGAAAGTGTCATTCAGCCAGTCTGTGTTCTGTCATGGACCTCGACTGTATTGTTTGCGATAGTGGTTTCGGATTGTAATGTTACTTACGCAACCTCTGTGCGGCAATAAGTATTTTTGCCGTTGTTTTAAAAGAGAAACATTAATGCAATTTGGAATTATTGAAACTCCTATTAGGAATTTCTCTGTTATAATATTTGAGAGTAGGTTTTTGTTACGGCAGTTTTCATAACGTAGACAGGGCGAGTGTATATCTGAAGTCTTTGGTGTTTATTTAGCCTCTAATTGATATCCTGTTATAAATCTGTGCACTAACGTTAGATGAGGTAAAATAAACCATGAATACGAGTCAATATTCTATTGAATTGTGCTTATTGGTGAAAGAGCAACTTCTGATGAAATGTAAAAATAAATTTCCTAAATGACAACAATCATTGCAATTAAAATTTAGCAAAATAATTATTTTTTTTCATCATTTTAACCATTATACAGTAAGACGAAAATATGACAACAATGTGTAAGTTTCCACTGACTAAAACTAGACTAAAATGCTCAGACATTTAGTCGACTAAAACTAAAACAGGACAAGTTGACAAAATACGGGATAAACTAAACGTTACATTTGACACAGGACTAAGACTAAGACTAAATTAAAAATAGCTGACAAAATTAACACTAGTGGGTAAGAATAAATTATGACAGAATTTTCTTTTTGGAGTGAACTATACCTTTAATTTTGATTACATTTTGATACAGTTAGAAAACACATTGCGTATATGTGATTATTCCTTTATACTCATACGCAAATGTAACAAATTTCCATATATAAAATTCCCATATATTAAATATATACATATATGAAAATATGAAAATTGTCATATGAAGTAAAAACATTTATGAAACCTATTGGAAATTCGAACATTTTCATATATTTTATATACATGCATACACACACATACATATATATATATATATATATATATATATTTATGTATGTATATATATTTATGTATGTGTAATACATTTTTGGACATATATGTCATGTACATTTATATCCATCCTAAAACCCACCAATACATGTTGATATTATATAAAGAAATATAAAATATAGACATGCATTTAAAAACAAATTACAAAAATGTTTCGTATATAAGTTGTTGCAAAGTTGCATATATAAATAAAATATATATTGCTGACATATATGTTTGCCACATACAATAACATATACAAATCATCATACAAATTGTACTATGGGGATTTTTTATTGGTTATAAAACTTAAATCTTCATCCACCCAGAGAATGTGAAAATTATATATTGCCTTATAGGTAACATGTAAGGTAGGGGTGTCCAAACTCGGTCCTGGAGGGCCATTGTCCTGCAGAGTTTAGCTCCAACTTGCCTCAACACACCTGCCTGGAAGTTTTTAGTATGCCTAGTAAGACCTTGATTAGTTGGTTCAGGTG
>NW_015628766.1:272538-290030 GCF_001515625.1 Sinocyclocheilus rhinocerous | reverse complement strand
CACATACATATATATATATATATATATATATATATATTTATGTATGTATATATATTTATGTATGTGTAATACATTTTTGGACATATATGTCATGTACATTTATATCCATCCTAAAACCCACCAATACATGTTGATATTATATAAAGAAATATAAAATATAGACATGCATTTAAAAACAAATTACAAAAATGTTTCGTATATAAGTTGTTGCAAAGTTGCATATATAAATAAAATATATATTGCTGACATATATGTTTGCCACATACAATAACATATACAAATCATCATACAAATTGTACTATGGGGATTTTTTATTGGTTATAAAACTTAAATCTTCATCCACCCAGAGAATGTGAAAATTATATATTGCCTTATAGGTAACATGTAAGGTAGGGGTGTCCAAACTCGGTCCTGGAGGGCCATTGTCCTGCAGAGTTTAGCTCCAACTTGCCTCAACACACCTGCCTGGAAGTTTTTAGTATGCCTAGTAAGACCTTGATTAGTTGGTTCAGGTGTGTTTAATTGGGGTTGGAGCTAAAGTCTCCAGGACACCCCTGATATAAGGCAATATTACACTTGATATAGGGCAATATCTGTTGTATATAAAATTACCATATGGGCATTTTGACATAATTACAAAACACATTGTAAATATATGTGTAAATATTGTTTTGTACGTAAACGGCTTACATGATTTGCGTCTTAACCGACATCTAAACAACTCTATTACTTCTTAGGTAAATCTCACCTGGCAATAGTCCAGCGGGTTAACAACGAAGGAGAAGGCGACCCATTCTATGAAGTGCTTGGCATTGTCACCCTGGAGGACGTCATTGAAGAAATCATCAAGTCTGAAATCCTGGATGAGACAGACTTATATAGTATGTGCCATGAAAGTCCTGTGTTTTCTTTATAAAGCAGTTTAAATCGTTCGTTGTAAAATTAAGTACAACAGCAGCATGGATTTTGTCCTGTATCTAATGAAATATGAATGAGTTATACAATACTAGCTTGTTAAAATACCTCGCAATGTCTCTTGTTATGGCATAATTTTATGTAGTGAAATTTCAACAGATACTTTCAGCTTCCACTTTTAACTAGCTTAACATTACAAAATCTTTTTTAGGTGTCATTGTAAATATACATGTGCAGATATACGAGACAAGACATTTTACACAGCATTGAACTTTCTTCCCATCATCCCACTTTTCCGACAGCCGATAACAAAACAAAAAAGAAAATCACCCATCGAGAGAGGAAGCAGGATTTTTCGGCTTTCAAGCACATGGACAATGAAATGAAGGTTAAAATATCACCTCAGCTTCTACTGGCTACTCTGCGTTTCCTAGCAACAGGCAAGTGTACTGCATTGCTGCTTGATTTACCCCAGTGTGTCCTGTGACTGTAGTATGGATAGGCTGCTCACAGCAGAGGAGGAGCTTGGCCACTGGTTTTTGGTGAAAGTCGTGCCATGATGTTGATGTTTTTTTTTGTTTTTTTTGCATTCTAAGGTTTTGCATTTAGAGAGGGGCAGCTTGTTTGGGTTAGAGCAGCGGTTCCCAAACTGGGGTGCGCGCACCCCTAGGGGTGCACAGACCGACCAGCAGGGGTGCGCGAGAGAATGCTTTTGATGATCTGTGTGCATTTTTTGAAGGGGCAAGTGAAAGAGAATTTTACTTGCCCGACCGAACAACTAATCTAATCTAATTAAAACATCGAATTAGGGAAGCACCAAAATTTCGGCGAGAATGATTCTGATTTTATTACATTTGGTGTAAACGGCAATTCATAATGGATAATCAATAGTAACAAGGTCGCGGCAGTTGAGACTATCTCATGGAGAAACCGAAACAAATGAATACAACTGCACACAGAAGAAACATACTGCGGTAAAAAAATTTTTAGTTTTTATATTTATTACATAGGTATAGCCTAGCCTAATTAATTAAGATGACACGACTAAGAGAGATTGCAGTTTTCCCCGAAAATCAGTACGATTGTAAATTCGACATTGATTTTAAACAAGACTTCAAACGAGTAGTTAATATTAAGTGACTTAGGGCATACATTTTAGTACAATAATGTCAATGTGACTGTTTTTGCTCGATTTGTTTAACGAAAATGGTTCCAAACAAACTTAGCAGCAGAACTGTAGCGCATCTCTGAGCGATTTTATTACACTTGGTGTAAACGGCAATTCATAATGGATAATCAATAGTAACAAGGTCGTGGCAGTTGAGACTCACGTGAGACAATCTCATGGAGAAATCGAAACAAATGAACACAACTGCACACAGAAGAAACATACTGCGGTAAAAAAATTTTTAGTTTTTATATTTATTACATAGGTATAGCCTAGCCTAATTAATTAAGATGACACGACTAAGAGAGATTGCAGTTTTCCCCGAAAATCAGTACGATTGTAAATTCAACATTGATTTTAAACAAGACTTCAAACGAGTAGTTAATATTAAGTGACTTAGGGCATACATTTGAGTACAATAATGTCAGTGTGACTGTTTTTGCTCGATTTGTTTAACGAAAATAGTTCCAAACAAACTTAGCAGCAGAACTGTCGTGCATCTCTGAGCAACACACAGCGGTGTTTCGTAACTGAATGATTTGCGTTTTTGAATTCATAATTTGAGTCAATGATTCAGTGGTCCATTCATAAAGACAGGCGCTTGCTGCCACCTGCTGGCGGGTTACTTTCAAATTGAAAAGTAACTCTTTTTTTTTTTTTTTTTTTTCCCCAAACTTTTCATATTTGTAAATAAAAAAACCTGATGTAAAACACCAAGCTCACAGCATTATTTATGCTGTTGTAATTTTGCAGTGTAAATGCATTCATGCTACATTTCAGCTTCATTAAATTGTCTGTGTAAATGCATCTAAATGCCACTTCAGCTGCTTTTGTTTCTCCAGCAGTGTAAAAATTGGTTTTGTTAATACTGATTTCAATTGATTGGTCACAGCCCTATAGAGTCTTATTATATTAAGTGAAATTATTAATAAAATGTAAGAATTTGATATGAAAGATGACATGCATTTAATAAGGTTAGGGGGGAATGCCCTTTTTATAGGCAAAAAAACAAAAAAACACCTGGAAATCAATGAAAATAAATTGTAATATGCAGTAACTTTAGTCATATAAAATGTAATTTTCCAGCAACAAAATTGTGGCCAGTGAAAATGCTGAGTGGCTAGTAATTTTGGAAAACCACTAGCCACAGTGGCTGGTGAGCAAAAGAGTTAATGTCAAGCCCTGTATACAGTGAATACTTGTATTGCAGTTAAAAATGTGGTGTTTAACCGGAGTACGGTGGTGGGGGTGCTTGACATGTGTCAAACACTAGAAAGGGGTGCACGCTGCAAAAAGTTTGGGAACCACTGGGTTAGAGTATAAAA
Source organism: Sinocyclocheilus rhinocerous (assembly GCF_001515625.1). Lineage (NCBI taxonomy): Eukaryota > Metazoa > Chordata > Actinopteri > Cypriniformes > Cyprinidae > Sinocyclocheilus > Sinocyclocheilus rhinocerous. Next base: position 286,622 of record NW_015628766.1, on the reverse strand, counting down.
GAATGCCTTTCAGCAAAGGGCTAAGAGAAAGAATTAAATACATCTTTGACACTGGCAAAAGAGCTTTCTCTATCACTTTTTTGTTTCATAATGTGTGTTTCTCTAAGAAAGGAAAAATATGTGGTGTAGAAGCCACAGTAAGATTGTTGTTAAGGTTTTCTGTTGTCAAAGGTTACGTTGCTGTACTGCTTTTTGACGGATATTTGTTAAAGCCAGGCTGTCAATCATATTAGATAAATAACATACACTACAGTTCAAAAGTTTGGGGTTGGTAAGATTTTTTAATATTTTACGAAATTTTAATGTTTTAAGAAGTCTCTTCTGCTCGCCAAGGCTGCATCAGACTTAACAAGCGGGTTATCAATGTTGAAAACAGTTTTGCTGCTTAATATTTTTGTGGAACTTTTTTTTAATGCATCTTTACTGAATAAAAGTATTACTTTTTAAAATATATCTTACTGACCTCAAACTTTTGAATGCTAGTGTAAATGAAATAAACAAATATCATTTTACATACAAACAGTAAAAATATATAAATATATAAACCAATACCTAAGCAACATTCTTTGTAAATCTTAGCAGTTCTTCAACGTGTTCAATGTTTTTTTTTATTTTTTATTCTCTGATTCTCTCTAACATTATATTTCATAGTGTCATTTTTATTTTTCAAATCAAATTCTCAGTTTTTATTAAAAGTAAATAAAATTATTCACCTGCAGCAGACCAGTTTTGGATTTTCTGTAAGCCAGTATACACATCAGCCATTTACAATACATTTCAACGTAATTTTTTCAGTATTTTTTTTTTCCACGGAATTATTACTTTTATTCAGCAAGGATGCATTAAATTGATCAAAAGTGACAGTAAAGCCATTTATAATGTGACAGCAGATTTCTATTTCAAATAAATGCTGTCTTTACAAATTTTGTCGTCAAAGAATCCTAAAAAATTATTTCCACAAAAATATGAAGCAGCACAACTGTTTTCAACATTGATAATAATGTTTTATTGTATTTTTTATCGAATAAATGCAACCTTGTAGAGCATAATGAAAACCTATGAATGGTAATGCACGTTGTTATTTTTTTGTATAATTGCTGATTCTTGCAGAACTGTTCAAGCAGTCGGCACAACCTCCTACAAGTCATTTCCCTTTGCTTTATTGTTGCTCAAGCTGTTGTTAAAAGGTCCCAAGGGTGGCTGTGTATAATATATATAAAAAGTGCATGCCAAACATATTCTGACTGGTGTTCACCTTTAAACCTAATGCCAGGATTTGGAGAGAAATTTCCCGTTGTGGCTTAAGCTAATCATTGATTAACAAATACAATACTATTAGCATTCCCTGGTCAAGGAAGGATCAGCTGCCAGTTTACACAGATACTGTAAACAGAACAATGTTACAATGAGTTATTTAGCAACATATAACCATCATAATAGACAAATATTAAATATTTGAAAATTAAATATTCAGGGAAACTTTCATGCACACAATTGAAACCGTTGACTAGAATAATGATTAAAAAAAAGTATTTGCTTTTGTATGTTTTAGAAGACGGTCAAAGAAGATTCACAAGGCAATATTTTTACAGATGGATAAGCAGTCATCGCAGTTATTGTAAACAAACTGTATTTGTCCCAAAAATGTTAGAACGTCATTAACACAAGGTTTGCTAATATACCGTGTGATATTTTGAAACCTGAAAATGCGATATTACCTTTACCCATGGTTTAGAATGGCCCTGAGTTAACAATTTCAAGTGCAAAAAAACCCCCTCAGGAACAGGAAGATGATTATCATGCCGTGTCTTCTTTTGCTTTACAGAAGTAGAAGCATTTAGTCCAAGCCAGATGTCTGAAAAAATCCTTCTCCGTCTCCTCAAGCACCCCAACGTCATCCAGGAGCTCAAATATAATGAGAAGAATAAGAAGGCCATCGAACATTACCTCTTTCACCGCAACAAGCCCGTGGACTATTTCATCCTCATTCTGCAGGTCAGCTTGGCTGTTTGGTCCAGGGTCGCAGAAGCCATAGAGAGAAGGGATTGAGCTTATTAGCCTAGAACAAGCTGGGATTTTCGCAAGTATTTAACACGCCCAGTATGAAAAGTTTCAACTAATGTACCTATGTAAAAGAAGAATATTGTAGTGAGTATTGTGAAAGACAGCCTTGCTTCTAAAGGAAAAACTGAAACTAAAAATCTCCATCAGTATTAACATTATATACTTGAAGTGGCTTAAAAAACAGTTCCTAGCTATGTTGAACACCTGGTTTTCAATGTGATCTGTTCTCTAAGGGGAAGGTGGAGGTGGAGGCAGGGAAGGAGGGAATGAAGTTTGAAGCTGGGGCTTTCTCCTCGTATGGGATGATGGCTCTCACCGCTACTCCAGGTAAGCACAACTAAATCCAAATGTCTTCCATTTTATCGACTGAATCCCAATTTGAATACTTATACTAAGAACGAAAAGTATATGCTCAGTGCGTTGGTAATAAAAAATGTCATACTTTATATAACCCAAAGGTTCAAGTGGTTTTATGGTGGTTTTAAAGGAATAGTTCATCCAAAAATACAAATGTAATCATCCTCAGGCCATCCAAGATGTAGATGAGTTTGTTTCTTCATGGGACCAAATTTGGAGAAATTGAGCATTACATCACTTGCTCACCAATGGATCCTCTGCAGTGAATGGGTGCCGTCAGAATGAGAGTCCAAAAAGCTGATAAAAAACATCACAATAATCCTCAAGTAATCCACATGACTCCAGTCCATCAATTGTGCCAGTCCAACATGTCTTGTAAAGTGAAAAGCTGCAAGTTTGAAACAAATCCATCAAGACATTTTTAACTTCAAATCCTTGCTTCCGGTTAAAGTCCTATATCCATAATATTGCTTTCTCCAGTGAAAAAGTCTTGTTTGAATCGGGAGAGAAATATGCACAGATCAAGCACTGTTTGCAAGCCGAAAATCCAAAACAGTTCTAAACAAATATGTTGGTGGATTTTTGATGTGAGAGGACAACAGAGGTTGGACTTTTTCACTGGAGGAAGCAATATTATGGATTATGGACTCGCATTTTGGTCAGAAGTAATGGTTTTGAAGTTAAAACCCCTTTGATTAAGGCACAGCTTTTAGCATCACACGACATTAATTGATGGACTGGAGTCATGTGGATTACTGTGATACTGATGATTACTCATTCTGACGGCACCCATTCACCACAGAGGATCCACTGGTAAGCAACAAACTTATCTACATCTTGGATGGGTGAGTACATTTTCAGCAAATTTTAATTTTAATTTTTGGGTGAACTGTTCCTTTAAGAAATAATACTGCAATACAAAATTGTCTTGATACCACATCATACACCCACATACCCTGCGATAGTGCAGAAGGTTGTGGGCTGTATTAGTCCAAAAAGTATGCGGGGATACATACTTTGTAGATCCACAGGAAGCGGAGCCTCATTCTGGCACCTTTGACATACTATTTTCAATCTACTATGATTTGAAATGCACTAATCCCAGCCAGGCATTATTGTATGAAGTTTGTGGTTCAGACACTATATCAGAAATTCAGAAAAATAACAGTTTATCTCAGAGGGTCTCTTTCCAGGGGTCAAATGGCAAGATAATTTGTGTATGTCATTGGTCTTGTATTGTTTTTAAAAGTACTGATACTGTAATCTTTAAGAGCAGGCAAAATTATGTTAAATAGTACATTGGTGGCAGAAGAAATCTGTCAAATAATCAAGATTCTGCTATAATCTTATTTCATAGTACACATATTTGTGCAGTTATCAGTTTGCAGGATTGCTTTATGTTTTTACATATGAGAGCAATGCAGCAATACAGAGTGGGATATGTCTTATTTTAAAATACTTTTTAAAAAATGTGACATGACGAGATGGATGGATGGAATTGTTATTGCTAGAAGTCATAATAAACAATTATTTGCCAACTATTATAGTTTAGTAGACATACTCCATATAGTCAAGCAACTTAGCAACCGCAACATACTTCCACTGATATGCAGCATTTGTACCGGTATATCAAATGTGACCCATCTTGTGCATTTTATAATGTTAGCTTTACTGTTTTGAGTCATTTTGTAAGCAGATGCTTATGGACTGATGCCAGCCTTATAATTCATTTGATATGAATAATAACATAACAAATGAAATGGAGCAACTTTCATTTTTGAAGTATTTAAAAACACTTCATTATATCCAGATTAAATAATTTAATTATTGTCAAAAAAAAAAAAAAACTATACTTATATATTGCCAACATATGTTGTCATGATATAAAATTATTCCAGTGGTCCTGTGTCTTGTGAATTATTGCTAATATAAATCATAGTTATTTCACTATTATATTCTTCTACTTCATATTTTATTGATCCAACTGAACATAAAAGTACATAAAAGTCTTTGGGGGAAGCATCCACCAGCTCAACAAATTATGTTGAACAGTTTTAGATCAATCAGAAATTTGTAGGAGTTGAATATTCTGCCAAATGTTAAAAGCATGTGCTACTAGTTTAGGGGAATATCACAGAACATAGGTGACCTCTGGTGGTGACAACATGGGCCTACAGTAATACTAAACGTGCTTTGTTATGGGGAAAACAGCAACAGCATTTTTTTTTCAGATTAAAATAAGTGATATTTAGTGATTTTTCTCCTCTCCTTGATCTTTCAGTTCTGTTCCTTTCAGTTCCACCTTTCAGTCTCCTTGTAGTTTTGTTTCCAACTTTCTTGTGATGCTTTTTTCTTCCTCCTACTCTTTATTCTTCTCTGCAGTTCCTCTCTCCCTGTCTCGTACCTTTGTGGTCTGTAGAGTTGAGTCTGTTGCTGGATCTCCAGGTATAGTTAAACCAACATGCTTGTCAAGTCATATTATCCTTGTACGGCTCAACATGCATGTCCCAAATTCAGTTTTGATGCTTTTTGCCCAGTTAAAGCAATGTCAGAATCATTTTTGACTAATCAAACAATGGAAAAGTCAGACATCTGTCTGTGACTCATTGTAAATCATGCCGTTTGTTACAGTAAAGCCACAGAATCCCTCCCACACATTTCAACTTCACAGGCCTCCTAGAGTAAAGGGCGACAGCGGGGCCATACGCACACACACAGACACACACACCTCTGCATAGTCACCCACACACACATGCACACACATACTGTTCCCTGTTCTCACATACCTCATGCTGACTGCCAGCATGTAGGGTTCAGAGTTGGGCCCCTTCAGGCCAGCATTGGAGCCTTGAACTAAAGACGCGGTGGCTCCCTCACTCCACTCACACATCCAAACACGGATTACATACATTCCAACCAAATTGTGGAATTAACACACCCCTGCTGTTGAAACCTTTGTGTGTATACATGTGTATGTGTGTTTATGTGTTAGAGCAAGAAAGAAAGAGTAAATGTATGTGCTGGAGTGCGAAAGTGTGCATATTTCAGTGTCTGTTAGCTGGTGTTAGTGTTGGTGTGGGCGAGGAAGGATAATGTTTGTGTGTGTGCACTTTCCCCGCTCTTTATGAAGTGGAAAACATAAGCTGTGTTTAATTAAAAACAAGCCAGTCTTCGCTTTGAAAGCTCTTAGGCTTTTTATCATACTCTTGCCAGCGGCAACACTTTACATACATGAAACACCCCTTCATAACTAGCGAAGCTATTATTGAGTTCTAAAAGGCTGTTACAAGCTATTATAAAATAATAATATACCATGTGTCTCTATACAGTTGGATTTGAGTGTTTAGTCACTAAATGATTTAGAGTACTAAAAAAGCCATAAACATCTACAAATATGCACTACTGTTCAAATATTTTGGGTCAGTAAGATTTTTTAAAGGGGTTATATGACGTTGCTAAAAAAGAACATTATTTTGTGTATTTGGTGTAATGAAATGTGTTTATGCGGTTTAAGGTTCAAAAAACACATTATTTTTCACATACTGTACATTATTGTTTCACTGCTCAAAACTCGCGTTTGAATCATCAGTGGCAAATCCTTTAAATATGAAAACGTACTTACAGGCTGTGAGTCCGCATTATTCATCAGAACACTGGCATTGTAAGCTACTCTCTAGTGTGTGTGTGTACTGTCGCTTTTGATCAATTAAGTGCATACTTGCTGAAGAAAAGTATTAATTTCTTTTGAAAAAAAAAGACCCCAAACTTTTGAACGAAATATTGTACTTTTAAACTGGTTTGAAACACACCCCTATTGTATTATAGGTCAGACAAACAGATAGTCCCGCCCCTAACTCACACCATTGTTGCTACATCAGGCTGGTCAAACAATTATAGATAATTAATATCCATGAGCAAGGCTGATAAGTTTTACAGTGTGCCCCCTCCCTTTTGAGATAATTTCTGCATCCCTGATTGTCAGTGTGTGTGTGTACTGTCGCTTTTGATCAATTAAGTGCATACTTGCTGAAGAAAAGTATTAATTTCTTTAGAAAAAAAAAAAGACCCCCAACTTTTAAACAAAATAGTGTACTTTTAAACTGGTTTGAAACACACCCCTATTGTATTATAGGTCAGACAAACAGATAGTCCTGCCCCTAACTCACGCCATTGTTGCTACATCAGACTGGTCAAACAATTATAGATAATTAATATCCATGAGCAAGGCTGATAAGTTTTACAGTGTGCCCCCTCCCTTTTTTGAGATAATTTCTGCATCCCTGATTGTATCTGTTTGTTTTTTCATGATTAATACAATAATGATGCTTTCCTTTTTCCTGTGCAGAAAAACACAAAAGAAACACTCCAGGCAGATGCTGTAATAGGGTAAATCAAAGACTGTTCCAAATACTGCTTTGAAGGAAACTGTGAACCGAGAGCATTCTACTCACATATTTATTTATTTTGTATGCGTTTGTACATACGTGCATGTCTGAGGATATAATTGTCGGCACATTGCAAACACCTGTCTGTAAATTGTGCATGTGTATGTGTGTGCCTCTATGAGTGTCACTGATATCATGCACATGCTATATATAAATAGTTACAAATACATCATTGTATATGTACCGGTGAGGGTCTTTTACATGTATATTTCAGAAATGATTATTTTTATTGTTCTAAATCTGGTATATCCCACAGTACCTTTTACACCTTTTTAAAAAATGAATCATTATATTGCCTTTAAAACAAATCATATTAATTTTTAACAAGTGCAATGAAACGCATTTTATTTAAAAGATGATTTATCATGATTACTGTGTTGTAAATTATAGTTCTATTTGTATGCATTTATTGTATCGTATTTGTATATTTGTTCTTAGACATTTTGGATTCAATTCAAAGGATGAACAGGTCCTGTTTGTCTGCTTTAAAATGTTCATTCTTTCAAAGGCACATTAACTTTACATTTAAAGCTGAAGGCGGTCTTATTTAAATTAAACCATAGACCTGTCAGGACTTTATGCAAGGGAGAATCGATATGCATTTGTGCGATTCCTAACTGAATCCAGGCAGTAACAAAATGAGTCTTCACCACATCATTAAAGCAACTACTACATTAAATTGTTCTACCCATCATACATCTGTAAGAAAGGTGCCATAGTGTTTAAATGGCTGTACTTGTGTGTATTACCTTTATGTATATAATGTTGACTTTATTTATATGAACGCTGGAAACTCCTGCTATGCATACACTTTTTTATTTATTTATTTTTTTTTTATAAATAGTTCACTCAAAATGAAAATTTGCTGAAAATGTACTCACCCTCAGGCTATCCAAGATGTAGATTAGTTTGTTTCTTCATGGAAACAGATTTGAAGAAATTTACCAGTGGATCCTCTGCAGTGAATGGGTGCCGTCAGAATGAGGGTCCAAACAGCTGATAAAAACATCACAATAATCCACAAGTAATACACATGACTCCAGTCCATCAATTAATGTCTTGTGAAGTGAAAAGCTGCGTGTTTGTAAAAAAACGAACCATTGCTTCTGGCCAAAATACAAGTCCTCTATCCATATACTGCTTTCTCCAGTAAAAAAGTTGTCTTGTCTGAATCAAGACAATCAAGGGTGAATTTTACTGGAGACAGCAATATTATGGATTATGCACTATTATTTTGGCCAGAAAAAAAAAAAAACTTGATTGATTTGTTTTTTACAAACACATAGCTTTTCTCTTCACAATATGTTAATTGATGGACTGGAGTCATGTGGATTACTTGTAGATTATTGTGATGTTTTTATCAGCTGTTTGGACTCTCATTCTGACGGCACCCATTCACTGCAGAGGATCCATTGGTGAGCAAGTGACATAATGCTAAATTCCTCCAAATCTGTTCAGATGAAGAAATTAACTCATGTACATCTTGGATGGCCTGAGGGTGAGAACATTTTCAGCAAATTTTCTTTTTTTTGGTGAACTATTCATTTAATGATGAACCACTTATATTTTCTCCCTTGCCATACTTTTTTTTTTTTTGGTTTGTTTTTGTTTTGAAAAAAAATCCCTTTTTCTCAAAGACCCAAACCTCCTATCATCAAACATCATACAACTTATTCCTATAACCATTCCTATATGTTGTTATAGGTGGCAGCTGCATGACCCTCTTTCTACAATGTTAAGACTTTGTGGCAAATCTGATTCAGGCAGCTTTTAAGACTTTGCCCTAGATGTTTTCATTATTTGAACCACAATGGATAAACAACAGTAAAGCGTTACTTGCATTGTTTATACATGGGTCACTACCACAGACAGCCACTGCTTGGCACTATGGTCTAACAATTTAGCCAAACTAAACCTTGACAAGGTTGTAATCTTCAAACTGATGCGCTTTTTATACCAAAGATTTAACTTAAGAAGTGAGATCAGAGATTGTTGGGCTTTATTTAGTAAATTAAAGCCAACATTGATTATTTTTTCCTAGACAGACGATCTTGTGGGGTTAAATACAGGTTCTGGCTTTTTTTTTTCTTCTAATTTTCTTTGTTAATGAATTGTAGCTACTTTGTAACTAAAATGTAAACCCTAGGGAGGAAAACGGTTCTAGAAAGTGCTATTAAACATTCATCAGTTTCACTGTGGCACTGTGTTCTTTATGCTGTTCTTTCATAAAAATCTAAATTTTTTTGTAAAGAAATCCTAGCTGCAAACAGTGTGTTCTAACAACAGATGGACAACAGGATATTTTGGGCGTCATCTCACACTGGTAATTCTGTCCATTATTTGATCTGCATATTAAACATCAATTATATTCTGACTGACTGTACATCACAGCATTTTTGCTTTGTAAAGACAGATGATCTGTCAGGACTGGTTAAGATTGGGTAAGGCTCATGTTGCTCAAGAAACTGGGGATCGCTTTTGTTTGAATGGTTACACCATGCATGTTCCAACATATTTAATGTGTAATATGCGGTATACATATGTGGAGTGGTATTTTAGACACATGACATTGTCACTGTGGAAATCAGAAATAGAATCTAAATGGCCAGCGAATTGTCCTTTTGCTCATTGTGGTATAGGTTAGGGTGCCATGTTCCAAGGTGTTCTTCATTATTCTAAACAGAAAACTTGCTATGGCATATAAATGTAGTTGCATGCTAATGTAGTTAGAAGTAAACAAGACAGGAGACCAATAGTGAATTTATTATGGAAAATTATTTTTATTTTTACATTGCAATGCAATTTCCTATATGTATACGTTTAGAACTCTAGAAATCGAAAGCTATCATAATTCAGGGAACAAAACTGAATTTTGGGGACATGAAATCACTTGCCCTAAACAAACAAACAAAACGAAACAAAAAAACTGGATTAATAAATGCCATGTCTGTTTTGCTCGATCTCCTCTACAGATCCTTTTGCTAAACTGAAAGCTAGTAGTCACAAAAAACTAGTCCGTATGAAACATGAAAAAAAAAAAAAAGAATTCAGAAATTAAAAAGGTAAGAAATAGAAAGGAACAAATACTCAGTACATTAGTAAGTTATTGGCACGTTTAACACGCCAACTACACTATAAACTATGCCAAAATGTAATATGAAAACATTGGTTCAAACAGAGATGTATGCAATGCTACCTATGACTATATGGATGAGCCCTTCACCCATTAAAGAGGTATCTAGAATATACTATTGGGAAAATTGGACGAATACTGTTTAAACTCAATGCATTTTCTATTATATTATTTTTTAAATATAAATCTAAGTCAGTGTCCCTTGCATAGACATCTAAAAAGGACAACTGCCAACACCAGTGCAAATTAGCCTAGGACTAGTTTTCATCAATGTCCAGGGAACCGGCTGGATTATGTATATACACACCCCCACAATACTGAGTTTGTATAAAAAGCTAATGAAAACAGAGGAAAGAGGGATGCTGGATCTTTTTTTTTCTTTGTCTTTTTTTTTTTATCAGGACCTAAAAAACGCTTTCTCTATACTGTGTACAAGGACAAGTATATTTTGAAAGAGCTGCCCCGTTTTAGGATGTCCTGTCGTTTTTAAACTATAAACCAAAACTGACACATAAAATATGCATTGTACATTTAAAAATATCTCTTTAACTGCTTCCTTGGAAACAGACTTTGAGCCATGGGGCGTTTCAACAGTAACCTTAGCCCTGCTCACCTCTGAGCTGTCTGTAACACATCAGATCAGCAAAGGACTCATTAGTACAGAAATTTAATCACTCTGTGCAACTCAAACTGAGTAAAACAGCACTATTAATCAGTGCTGACAGAACCCCCAGTGTAAGGCATTAGATCCTAACCTCTGTGCGGAGGAAGTGAAGTACTGAGTAAACTGTGAAATGTGTGTCCACCCGTGGCTCCTCTCTCATGCTGTACCTCCACTAGATGAGCCATGTAGTCTAACAGGTAGAAACATCCATGATATTAGCATCATTTTACACACACCAAATCATGGGAGAACAGAGTATTTCAAATGAAAGACCCTCACTTTTGTCCATGATATTCTGTTCCAGTGTTTGAGGATCGTGAGACACGGCCTGGTCCAGATACTGTAGCAGTTTGCTCATGCTGGAGACGGGGATCCCAAAGGACTGGACGAACAACAGCAGCTGCTGGGGCTCCAGATCCTGTAGGGCTGTGAATGAAAAAAAACAAAACAAAAAAACACATTAGCTCACCTACACTACAGTTACAAGTTTGAAGTCACTAAGATTTTTTTAATGAAAGTAATACTTGTATTCAGCAAGGACGTATTAAAACAATCAAAAAATGACAGTAAAGACATTTATAATGTTACAAAAGATTTATATTTTTCAATACAAAAATATTAAGCTGCACAACTGCTTTCAGCATCGTTAATAATAAGAAATGTTTTTTTTTTAACAGCAAATCAGCATATTAGAATGATTTCTGAAGGATCATGTGACACTGAAAACTGTGCTGAAAAATTAAAAATGAGCTTTAACCGTATTTTTAAGTAAATAAATGCAGGCTTGGTGAGCATAAGACACTTCTTACAGACACTAAACTTTTAAATGGTAGTGTATATTGCCCCTTATTTGTAAATACAAGTTATTAATACCTGCATCAACCAATCGGGCGACTTCAGATCGGATCATTCTTAATTTCAGCCAATCAGGCAACAGAAGGGCTTCCTCTGATGTGTCAACCAGGAATGCAGTGGGAAGGGGCTTTTTATCAGGAAACCAGATATCCAGCAGTTTGTAGAACCTGTTTTCCCCTAAAAAAAAAAAAAAAAAAAGACAGTCAGACTCATGAAGAGAAACAAAATAAAAATAATACAGTTCTATGCATACGAGTAATACATGTTACACTATGGATTGGGTAGCTTCATTCAATCAGATCCTACATACTATCTCTGAGTAATGCATATAAAAGTCACACTAACCATCCTAATCTACCCGTTTCATGCATTTGGAACTCTTCCCACAGCTAAAACCGCTTCCTCTCTAAACCGTGAACCACCATTATACTCAAGAACAACGTTTATTTCTTTAAAAACTCCACATACTTGCTGTGGGGACACCTAAAAGTGTCTAATGGGACCCTTGAAGCTAAATCAAACACAATTTCTCTACACCGTTTTGGTCCACATGACAGTAAACCATCAACAGAGTTCAAACATTATCCAGGACTACATTCATTTCCATAGAAACAGTCACCAAAGCAACAGCACTTTCTCAACCTATCAGCTTCACAATGTCCAGCTGTTTACTTTTTTGTACTTTTTCTCTCAATGACTTTACTTTTACCGATGTGTAATAACAAGTTGCTCAGGCCATAAAACACAGTTTTATAAATATTTTTTTGCATAACAAGTTCACTTACTGTACGTATGATATTTGAATAGTTTGCATCTGTCTTATGTGAGGCAGATATTAATGGCACGTAATGTTTGACACAAAACTAGACCGTTCTGTTTAGCTTATATAAGAGTATAAAAATACAGTATGTCATTGTTCAATGTGACGTCGTTTCCAAAATTAGAGCAGTGTGTCTGTGTGTGTTCGGACTCATTTTGCGCCCTAATATATGAGGCATCTGTTTGCTACTCTGTAGCATTAGTGCTAGCCAAAATCTCTGCATTAAAAAAAGATGAAAACCAAGAGGTTAACAACAAACCTCTAAAAAAAAAGCAGCTGCATGCTGTTGCCAAGTAACTGGATTCTTGTGTTGGCTGCACTTCCTTATTCACGTCACAATGAACCGTGCTTTGGTTTTCTGTGCTTCATTCAGATTCTCAACACACGCAGGACTTCAACACAAACACCCTGCCAACACACACAGCTTTAACACACACAGAGAGAGGTTTTTTTTTTTTTTTAAAGGAACAGTTATTGGATACAGTTTTTGCAGGAGGTAGTAACCAAGCTGGATGGACTGGCTACTCGAAAGTTATGTCTAAACTGTTAAAAACAATAGTAAAAAATTACTATAACATACCTAAAAATAAGATGTGTATCTGTAAGGATCCAATCACAGACTTTAACACTCGTCCTAACAGGCTTTGATTTTTCTGAGTCTTTCCCAGCATGCTGGCTGTATGATGCATGTAAACTCATAAGTTTTACCATCAGTTCACAGTAGAGTGCGTATCCCTTCCACTGTGTTTCCACTGGATGTTTATCACATGACATTATGTGCTTTTATAGTGACTGATAAACAATTCCAGATCGCAAAGTTTTTTTAAACAAACTTATGTATTAGTTATCTTTAATGGAGCAAACTGTCAGTTAGGGTGAACTGAAGTCTGGTACTGTGAACATCAGCTTTTTGAGCTTGGTTTGGCAATTATAGTCTACTTCATACAATCACTCTTCCTTTTCTACCTCACACGATATCCTCATCACTCTTATCATCATCATCCTACAGATCTTTACCCTAGAATAGGTCAAAAACAACTATTCTTCCTCCTCCTCTTCGTCATCATCTTCGTCGTGGCAGTGTGTGATTTCTTGCGGCGGCTGAGCGAACAGGTGGGGCGGTTTGATTTCGCTGATGGAGCGTGTGAGCTGGTTTCTTTTGCAGTCGATGTCCTTGCAGTCCACACAGTGGCGGTTGCGTGTGGCCAGAGGAGACTCAGTCTCTATGTCTACATGAGTGTGCTCCACTGTGGACTCGTGAGGCATCTGGGAAAGAGAGAAGAGGAGACACAAACAGTTAAAAATGTGTATAACAGGTACGTTAAAGGGGTCATATGATGTTGCTAAAAAGAACATTATTTTGTGTATTTGGTGTAATTAAATGTGTTTATGCGGTTTAAGGTTCAAAAACACATTATTTTCCACATACTGTACATTATTGTTTCTCCTCTATGCCCCGCCTTTCTGAAACGCATAGATTTTTACAAAGTTCATCGGTCTGAAAAGTGAGGTGTGCTGTGATTGGCCAGCTATCCAATGCGTTGTGATTGGCCGAATACCTCAAGCGTGTGACGGAAATGTTACACCCCTACCATACTGTGATGGCGTGTCCTGGCCGGAGCGATGAGACAAAAACATTAAAACCCATTATAAACTTTGTCGAAATCGCCACCCGCGCTGTTCTCAAGCCCACCCGCCTCTGCTCACTCTAGCCCTCCGGCCGTTCCTCACGCTAGCCCCCGGCCT
>NW_015628766.1:266786-271474 GCF_001515625.1 Sinocyclocheilus rhinocerous | reverse complement strand
GGCGGCGGCAACAATACTACAGCGAGAATCAAAGTTATACCTTCTTTCTTTGAGTGAACGTTTGGGCGGTGTTATGCAAATCTTCCCACACAGTGAGGTAGACATGTGGGGGCATGTTTGAACGAGGCGTTTTAGGAGGGCGTGGACGAGTCTTAACTTTTATAAAGATTATCTCTTTGGGTTTGAGACTTTAATCTTTGCAACTTTAGGGATCTTATCTATTCACGAACAGCTTGTAACACTCCAAAGAGAAAGGAAAACTTGAAATCGCATCATATGACCCCTTTAAATAGGGCACTGGGCAAAGAAGAGAGAACCAGGTGAACAGGAGTAGTGTGGGTGTGTGTTCTGTAGGCAGTATTTTGGTACTCAACTTAGAAAAATGTAACAATACTAGTCTTTCCATTTCAGGCTTTTCTATTGTTAGTACAGAGTACTCGATTTGGCACTTGCAATTATGCCTAGTGATTGGGTTCGGTAAGATTTATTTGTTTTTGTTTTTAAAAGAAGTATCTTATGCTCACCAGGACTGCATCTATGTCATCAAAATACAGTAAAATCAGTAATATTGTGGAATATTATAACAATTTTAAATAACTGTTTTCTATGTGAATATATATATATATAAAAAAAATGTAATTTATTCCTGTGACGCAAAGTCAAATTTTCAGCATCATTACTAGTCTTCAGTGTCACACGATCCTTCAGAAATCAGTCTAATATGCTGATTTGCTGTTCAAGAAACATTTCTTATTACTATCAATGTTGAAAACAGTTGTGCTGCTTCATTTATTTGTGGAAACTGTATACTGTATTTTTTTTAATTAACAGAATGTTCAAAAGAACAGAAAATGATTGTAACAATGTAAAAGTCTTTGTACTGTAAAAGTCTGTTTAATGCATCCTTGCTGAATAAAGGAATTCATTTATTTCCAAAAAAAAAAATCCTCAAATGCACTTTTCATGGTCAAAATGGCAAAAGACATTAACGAAAACACAGTTGGTCTGGTGAATGTAAACAGGAATAAAAACAAAATAAAAATCACTGTAATAAAAAAATGCCAAAATATCTGGCCATGTTTTTTTATTAATTCATTGTATTAAAAATATCAAAATATCCAGCCATGTTTAATTAATTGAGAAATATAACATTTAGGCTACATACATTTTCTTCCCCCCAATTATTTTTACCTTTTTTAATTAATTGTTTCTATAATATTTTTGTCTGGGGTATTGAAATTGGTATCAGCTATTGTGAACGTCCACTGGTTTTTGTATCAATAATCCAGCCCTATGTTTATGGGTGTGTGTCCTCACCAGCACGTGAGCGGCTCTGAACAGGTAGCTGAAGGGGTAGTACAGCAGGTTGATGAATGAGGCAGCATACAGGTCAGCGTAACGCATCACCTGAGACGCAAACAGAGTCTGCCGAGAGCCACTGCGGAACAGACTTCCCATCATCCCATAGCACATGTCCATGTCATGAGTCACTTTCTGATGACGCAGAGAAAATCACTAAATGAGCATGTCAGTGTTATTTTAGTATCATATATAGTCTATAAAGTTTTGTATTAAGTCCTAGTTTTAGTTATTTTAGTACATCAACTTAAACTAAATGAAAATGAGAAATGTGTTCTTGACAACTAGCTGAAATAAAATAAGTTATTAAGTTAATGTCTATTTTATTTCAAATTATTTCTTTTTAAGGTGTTAGTTTTGTTTTTAGTTGACAATAATAACCCTGTAACATTGAATATATATAACATCACTCTTGTAGCTTATTAATGCTGTCTATGAACAACATATGTGGTAGGCTGTTGATTACCATGGAATTCAACTTACAAGACTTATAAGCTACCATTACAAGCTTATTTACTGTAAACATATTTCTTGAGAGCACGTCACAGATGCTGTTTATAAAAACAAAATAACCCAGAATATTTCTAAACTTTAAACTCTTTAAAAGTTATTGATACCTGTGTGAGTGTGTGATTTAGTCTATGTACCTTCATTCTTCTCTGGATGGCACTGATATCTGGCCTCTCATTGCTGCTGCTGTCCAAATGCCTAAAGGAAGAAAGAATGTGATATATATATATATATATATATATATATATAAACACTTATAGAAGCTTTTACTTATTTTTAATTAAATATGTTTGTTGTTCAATATGACAGAAGGACACTTCATTTCCCAGAATCCTCTAATTTACTAAATACTATTATGGTGCGTTATGGATGACTCCAAAGTTCTAGTCAGAGCTTTTCACGTAGCCTACTCTGACTCAGAATTATGCATTTCTATGTCAACACTATTAATGCCACCATGAATCGGTGTAATTTGAATAATCAACAGACAAAACCACAATACATCAAGTAACAGTCAATATGGAAATGCCTTGTTAGTAAACTTTTTATTTAGTTTTATTAGTTTATTTAGCAGGACATTATGCATTAGTTATCCAACTCTGTGCTAGCTATTATAAACTGTACGGTATGCGTTTTATTTTCATTTTAATCTTGCATTATTAAAGCATCAGAAATGACAATTATACAGTCAGACAATTATAGGAATTGTTAAACTGAAATATTATGAGATAACTACTTAACCAGCTTTTACTGCTGAGCCTTTATTATAGTCAATTTATTCAAACTCTAAAGTCAACATTTATTTTTATAACGTCATCTAAAAACAACATGATGGACATTTTGTGAATGGTAAAATAAAAATCAGTGTTGATGGCTGTATAGTTGATCTTGTGTTGGGCTAATGTTACTTGATTTTATTAGAATTGCAATTCAGTCAAGTCCACTTCCTGTCAAAAACTAGCAGGGCCTGGCCAATGAAATAAAAGGGAGTCAATTTCTAAATTCTGAATGTACTCACACATACTGTATACATACTGTACACACACACACACGTGCTGAAGAAGGAATAGAGGCAGCTTTACTCACTTGTATAGTTCTGCCAAGAAAATGTCCAAGCCCTGCAGTTCCTCGAACAGAGCTGTGAATGAGAGGGCAGAACCCTGTCATGATTGGGTTTCACATCTCTTTTCCTTAGCCTTTCAAGTGTGAACATCTCATGTCACTCTTTCTCTGTGTGAGCCTTCCTTTACTGAGATTCTCCCAAAAAGGCCTGTTTCACACTACACACATAAGCGTAACTGTGACAGCAGGCTCATATTGTGCTTTCAGTGACAGAACTGCAGCTCTATCCAGAATATTAAGTAAGTTATAGGTTACTACAGTTTAAGTATTTCTAGTAGTAATGGCCATTCTTTATAAAATGGTTATCAGATATAGGCCATTGATAATTATTACAAAACTGATCATCATCAAATATAATTAATATGCGAAAAGGGATTACATTTACATCCAAATGGTAATAAATCTACATGGAATGCTTTAAACTGCTATAAACCCCTATAAACTGCTACAAAAGATTGCATAGATGAACAGGTTTACATAGGACATTCACTCTATTTTCTGCAGGGTTCAGCACCCACTTTACTTGCAGTTATGCATCACCAGTGTGCTTACAGCAACAATGCTGTAACCTGTTATTATGGGCACTCAAAATAAATGTGTGCTGCTTATGTGCAGTGTGAAACAGGCCAATGGCTTATTTTACTGATATATGGCGACACTCACAGCTTTTGTCTGTCCACACATGCAGCTCCTGAGCCAATTCAGGAATCACCAGGAACGTCCGCCAACCCTGTCGCTTCTTGGACTTAAGAATATCTCCAAAAATATGATCTCCAATGTACAAAATATCCTTCCCTTTTGCTCCGAGCAGGTCACAAATAATATCAGAAGAACCTGGGCAGAGATTAAAACATAATTTTTTTTAGAAATGAGTGGCATTTTCACATAATATATCTATGGTATTCTCAATGCCCAGAAAAAAAAGCTACATAATGAATCAAACTGCAATTATTTCATTACAATATTTTCCCTGTTTAACATGAGAGTCGTGTGATTTTATGCCTTTGTTCTTTCAGCATTGATGTTCAATCAACAGCAATATGAGATGTTAAATGTTTATCATAGCACAATTTAAATGACAATCATTATATTTGTAAAACATAATCTCAATATGAATTGTTTTATCATGAATCTCTCAGAAAAATCAATACTGATTTGAATGAATCAGAGCTAACGTAACACTTAACACTAATCATATTAATGTTAGTTAACATTAACTAACATGGAACAATTTGTTACAATATTCATTAATCTTGGTAGCATTCTATTTTATAGTCCTGTTCCACATGTACATTCTATGTATATTACATTATACATTTTGCGTAGTTTAGAGTGACAAATCGTACCAGCGTACTTTGAGGTCAAAATGCGTATCCGCTACACAAAATGCGTACAGGTTGGCAGGTCTGCATTATAGTAATTACAATAACTGGGTAATAACCCTGAATTGGGTAATAGCCATGAACCCTAGTTACCTTATTTTACCAGTACTTTCATGAAGTTAACTAATGTATTACCGAACTAAGTGACTGTACACATGCAGTGAAAAATCATGTGATAAACTGTTCATCTGTAGTAGACCAGATGTCCTTGTGATCTATGTTTCAATGACTTGAGGAGATACATCACTGTGTGTGTGTGTGTGTGTGTCATTTCCATCTTCATCCAAGAATTTAATGTTCCTCCAGAGTAAACAA
>NW_015628766.1:234433-266583 GCF_001515625.1 Sinocyclocheilus rhinocerous | reverse complement strand
AAAGAAGTATTATTTTTATGGATTGGCCATTATTTAGTGCTATGAACACATGTAATGTGCGTTTCATTCACACTGGACCCCTGAGGGCGCCCTCGCACAGAAAATCCACATATACATTATAGAAGAAATAGAACTCAGGACGCTCCAGGAAATCCCTAATATGGACAAAAACAGCCAGCTATCGCTGTAACTGAATGAAAGAAGACAGAAATGCTTTGAATGATGACATTCAAAAAGAACATTAAGATGTTGCTTGTTTTGAATACTGCACGTGGACAGAGGCGTCAGCAGGTTTTTTGCGTAGTTTAGAGTGACAAATCGTACCAGCATACTTTGAGGTCAAAATGCGTATCCGCTACGCAAAATGCGTACAGGTTGGCAGGTCTGCATTATAGTAATTACAATAACTGGGTAATAACCCTGAACTGGGTAATAGCCATGAACCCTAGTTACCTTATTTTACCAGTACTTTCATGAAGTTAACTAATGTATTACCGAACTAAGTGACTGTACACATGCAGTGAAAAATCATGTGATAAACTGTTCATCTGTAGTAGACCAGATGTCCTTGTGATCTATGTTTCAATGACTTGAGGAGATACATCACTGTGTGTGTGTGTGTGTGTGTCATTTCCATCTTTATCCAATAATTTAATGTACCTCCAGAGTAAACAATGCGCCAATTCAGGAATCACCAGGAACGTCCGCCAACCCTGTCGCTTCTTGGACTTAAGAATATCTCCAAAAATATGATCTCCAATGTACAAAATATCCTTCCCTTTTGCTCCGAGCAGGTCACAAATAATATCAGAAGAACCTGGGCAGAGATTAAAACATAATTTTTTTTAGAAATGAGTGGCATTTTCACATAATATATCTATGGTATTCTCAATGCCCAGAAAAAAAAGCTACATAATGAATCAAACTGCAATTATTTCATTACAATATTTTCCCTGTTTAACATGAGAGTCGTGTGATTTTATGCCTTCGTTCTTTCAGCATTGATGTTCAATCAACAGCAATATGAGATGTTAAATGTTTATCATAGCACAATTTAAATGACAATCATTATATTTGTAAAACATAATCTCAATACAAGAATTTAATGTACCTCCAGAGTAAACAATGCCATGTTGTAAAGGTCCAGTGTATGTTCCTATTTTCAGCCGCGCTGTAATCTGTGATAGAGAACAGACTGATTAATATTTAGATGTCCAGACTGTCTGAATATTCATTCCATGTACTTCAGTGGTTCACAACCAGGGGTCCAGGGCTCACTAGGGCCCCTCAGCACACTTCCAAGGGGTCCACAAGATTACTTAAAATAAGACAAACAAGCTTTAAAATAAGCTAAAACAGGAAGGAGTTGTGGGGAAAAAAAGGAAAGAAATACCAGAAAAATCTTGGGTGGCCTTTGGATATTGTCTTAAATGAGTCAAAAAGGTTGAGAAACACTGATAAACTTTATTACTATTACTGTATTTTTATTTCAGCACAAATAAATAACTTTGCATTTTGTTGGTTGGTTGGTGGTTAAACTGGATTGTGGGGGTTACAGACAGATGTTTGCATTAAAATATCTCTCTTAGAAGTGGCATGACTGTTCAGTGAACTGTTTAGCTCCTTAATACTGCAAAGCGAATCTGTAAAAGGGAAGACAGGAAAGGGAATTTTCCTCTCTAATTAGTTCTATTGTGCTCAGCAGACTTCATTATAAATGCTCAATACTCAGCGCTGACTAACCTTCTTCGTGATCACGTTCAGCAGGATAAAATGTTCCAGAATGTGCAATACTACACCTGCTGACTTTGAGATTCTGCTTCTGTTTTAGTAATAAGTAGAGCTTTTTGTTTGATATACTCACCGTATCCACCTGTCTTAGAACAGTTCCCTCTCCAAAAAATAAAGGCTTTCGAGCATCCACTAGGATAAGGTCGAAGTATGACTGCCACGGACGGTGTGGAGTGCCATGCTACGACATAAAACATTATTATGAGCAACAATACTGTATATGACAGGAAACTCTTTCGAAAGGTTTAAGGACAGGCTTAAAAATCTATGTGAATACCTTTGGGCCATGGGGGAAGTCAAACAAGTATGTCATAATTTTCTGTAAAACAAATCAAAACGAAAAGATCATGGTTTGTCTGTGTCCAAGAATGAAACAAACCAGTTGCATGTGCAATAGTCTATTGCTCTGATTCAAAACCTAGTAAGGTGCATACAGAGGGATTTTTTAAGGCAAAGTTTTGACACAAAGCCTTTTGAAAAGCATCGCTTAACTATGCTGCCTCCTAAGATTTAGCAAATTGCTAAAAACTAAAAATCAAGATGTAAGTGGACACTGTATTTCTTATTTCAATTTGCGCCCAAGAAACAACTGTTACTTTTTCAACAATTTTTATTTATGAACCAGGGCTCTCACAGCCTTTTTAAAAGTGGGACTTTTAAAAATATGTTTTCTAGACAAGAAAAAAAAAATTATATATATATATATACACAGTATATAATATACACACAACAGTTTCTGGTCCTCAAATCTGATTGGCTGAGAGCCTTTTCCAGGCATGAGATATTCTAGTTGTAAAAAAAACAGTTGCTAAGACAGAAATGAAGATTAAAATAGGGTAATGAAAGTAGTTAATTTTTGACAGGAATGAAAACAGGCTGTGAGGGACAGAAGTACAGTGCGTTTAATGGGTTGTTAAACAGATCGATTATTCCGCTGATCGAATCTTTCCAAAAAACCTTTCAGTAGACAAAAACAGTTTTGAAAGTTGTGAGTTGTGAAAATTACATGATCTAAATTCAATATGGCACATACCCTGATTAAGGTCTATTAAAATTTCAACCAACATTTGTGTGTGGCATGTTATTAGAGTACTGAGCTTTTAGCTTATGTAAATCGGCCAGTGTAAAGCGATCCAAATCTCTCATTTGTGAGGTTACCTTAGAGGAAGCATGTTCTCAATATGCAGCTAACTAGGTTCTGAAACAGAGCTTATGTATGCATTTTCATCAGTAAACTAACATCTGTGTATTTGTAGTCACTGTTGGTGGCTAAGAAAACTTTGGCGACTTCATTCATGCGGCTCAGCAGCAATGGCAACTTGGCCTTTAAATTAGAAAAAAAAAAACAGTTATTCTGAGAAATACAGTAACTTCAGAAATTAAAAAAAAAAAAAAACTTACATCTTTCACAACATACTTCTCCAGGTTTTCCACTGTTTTCTCCTTCAATGTTCCCTGAGAAAATAAATAAAGCCTTTAACAACAGAACAAGTTTATGACATTCATCAAAAACACTTAAATTAGGAATCCAGTACCTACCTGTACTATTTCACAGTTAATCATAGCTGTCTGCTATTAATGTACACAGCTACTTTGGCATATTACTCTGATAGAAAGAGAAACAGAGAACCTTTTTACCTTAAAATGTACCCAGTCTACAGCGTCTCGAACATCTTGGAACATGCTCTTGAAGGACATGAAGAGGTCTCCATCCTTAAAGCCCGTTTCACAGCTAAAGGTTTAGAAAGAACAGAAGGACAGCAGAGTAAGAGGCCGAGCTCCAGCTCTGACACATTTTATCGACAGTCAGACATGTTTAAATGGGACAGTCTTCCCTTGTTTGAGGTTGTCCGAGCCAAACAGGAAAGCTCTCTCCCCCTAAAAGGACCAACAGGTGTTTCAGAGGACATGCATCCATACCAAAACACAAATCACAGACTATTACGTTTTAACAGATTTAATCTAGACTAAATAACTCTGGCTGTTTTTGTTTGTTTGTTTTTTTTCAGAGCACGAGTAGAATTATTTCCATGCCATTTAAAAGTTATAATTTTAAATGTTTATTTTACCTGCTTTACATGGACTATGATTAGTCATTAGCAAGTTAAAGTAAATGGATTATAAATTATGGCATGCACGGACATGATTCCAAGTTGAACCACGGACTACAATCTGATTATGTCCTGTTTTATAGCATAGTTGTAAACATTTTATGCTGTATTAGGATTTTCTTATCAAAACATAACGTGTTAGGTGGTGAACTGATATAGGGAGCAATGAGCATTAAACAGTTCTCACCCACAGTAAATAATACTGATTATGAATCAGTGGTAAGGCTGTATGCAGTGTCCAAGGCAACAGTGTAATAGAATCATAGTCACTGGAACTCCTACCTTGAATATCGGTCACAGTTTGAGAAGAAGTCAACCAGGCAGGCTAAAAGGTATGTTTCTGTACAGAGAGAGAGAAACAGATAAAGAAAGAAGGAGAGTATGAAAGAAGTTCTCAGATCCAGTTTATTTTTGTATATAATTTAATTTATATACCATTGTTCACATGTTTGGGGTCAGTAAGATTATTTATTTATTATTATTATTATTATTTTGAAAGATCAATGGCAGTAAAAACATTTATAATGTTAAAAAAGATATCCATTTCAAATAAATGCTGTTCTTTTGAACTTTCTATTCATCAAAGAATTCTAAAAAAAAAGAATACAAAAAATGTATTACGTTTTCCACAAAAACATTAATCCGCTAATTCTATTTTCAACATTGATAATAATAAGAAATGTTTCTTGAGCAGCAAATCAAAATAGTATAATGATTTCTGAAGGATCATGTGACATTGGAGACAGGAGTAGTGGCTGCTGAAAGTTCCGCTTTACATCAAAGGTATAAATTAGATGAGTTTGCAACTTTGAAGTTGGCTTGAAAAATCCTTGACTGAAAGTTTGAAGCAGTTGTAAAAGCTTGAATTTTGAAAGCTTAAATAAACAGAGTTTGTACGGAAGAAGAAGAAGAATAAATTGATATGTACATTTTCTGAAGAAAATGTGAGTGGTGCTTGCCATGGCAAAACTCGACACTATGCAGTTACTTGTCTTTTTTATCATGTTTTAACAATCAGTTAGGACTTTTAAAGTGTTTTAACACTTAGCTAATCGCTATTAGCATGTATCTATTCACTGCTAGCATGTGTAGCATGTTGGAAGTCCTGTTTGCTAGCACGAGACAAATGTGCCAAGACCTATGTCTATATGATGCTCTGATGCAGAGATATAGGTCTTATAAGTGGTTGCTAGGGTACTCTGTTTGGTTGTTAGGGAGTGGCTTGGCAGCTGCCAATGATGATACTCCAAAGACTGCTTGCCAGTATGAATGATATAAACCAAACCCCATGTCTCGGTGGCATACAGATTTGAAAATATCCCTCTTTAGGTTTGGGTCGCTAGGGTGCTTGACAATGGTTGCTAGGGCATGAATAGGAAGTGGTGAAGATAATAAGTGATGGCTATTTGCTGCCCCCAAACAAACGAATCCAACCTCATGTCTCTACGACACTGTGATACAAAGATATTCATCTGGGCTTTTTATAGAATGGCAGTCTATGGGATCAGTTGCTAGGGTGCTCTAAATGGTTGCTAGGGCATGGCTTGATACTTTCACAATGATCCTGAGAGACTGATTGGTTGCCTGAGTAAAATGAGCCACCCCCATGTCACTATGACATTGTGATGTAGAGTTATGTTCAATGCAAAATTCCTATGCAATTTACCTTAGTAGAAAAAACGTGTGCTCAGATTTTGTTTCATGGTCATCCCTTACCATAGTATGTCTATGGGGCCACTTATACCCCATTGCGGGGTATGTTCACGCATAGCTTGCCAGCCTCTTCAAATGTGGTGACCCACATGTTTCTATGAAATTCTCGCTCTGCGCTACGAACCGTCAAAGTTGGCCGCAATGCAAAGTCTATGGGATTTTTCGCATGCTGTGAGAACATCACATGCCCGATCGCTTACAAAATTAAACGCACACTTCTCCTCAATAAGCCGCATGATTTGACACCTCTTTCATGGGTCTATGACAGACAGTACGGGACGAGTTACATGCCAAAATTTGTACAAAAGAAGAATAAATAAATAATAATAAACACACAGCATAGTTTGCAAGCACCACTCTAATAATATAAGCTTAAACAGTAGATCTTAATAAGTATGTAAGAGATAGGGTTGTGTATCGTTTGTTTTTTTTTCGATACCGGTGCCAAATCGATACTTTTAAAACGGTTCCGGTGCCTAAACAGTGCCTGAACCGATACTTATAAAAAATTATTTACAAATAAAATAAAAATTCCCCCCAAAATTGATTGGCCATAGCACTATAAACACATGATGTCTGTTTCAATCATACTGGACGCCAGAGGGCACCTTCGCACAGAAAATCCACATATCCAGTCACAGAAGTATCGGAACTCATCACCCTCCAGGAAATCCCTTATATGGACAAAGGCATTGCTATTATAGCTGTAACTGAGTAAACAGAACATATAAATGTTTTGAATGATAAAACAAAGAGAATAAACACTCGCCTGCGACAATATAGTTTATCTGTGCTATTCAAGCCATCTCTGGCATTTTCTTAATAATCAAGTATATTTATAATCCATTGCTAATGGATGTATTCTTTTTAAAGTAGCCTATGGAACATATTTTCTGCCTCATTCTTTGACAAGAAGCTACATCAGATCACAGAAGGAAGCATTTGACTGGTGTTGTGGAGTAAAAAGGTTATAATGTTCTCTTTTGTTGGACAACAGGTTTAGAAATGTGAATACAAGGGAGGTTTAGCTTTAGGCATTTTAATTTAAGCATGTTTAGCTTAGTTAACGGAAGGCTACCTGCTGCCATCAGAGCAAGTGTAATTACTGCATTCACACGCTCCTCTGATGCTCTCATTTCCCGAGTTGTGCTTTTAAGTCGGAATGTGAAAACAACATGGACACTCGTTTTACTACAAATATTTGCTGGATTTGTATTATTAGAGCTTTCCGACTTGAGTTCACGTGCATTTTCTCAGTCGTGAAATTATTTTTCACGTGTGGTGACGGTGATGATGCTTCTTACGTCCGTTTCGGAGAACCAGATAATAAATATTTCAATCGATCGCTCAGACATGGCACCGAAATGAAGCACCGAAATCTGCGTTCTTATTCGGTTCCAGTACATACCGGTTACATAGGTACCGGTGCCATATTGGTACCGGGTTTCGATACCCAACCCTAGTAAGAGAACAATAGTGATGCACCACTAAAAATAAGTATGCAAGAGAACAATAGTGATGGTTTGCCTTATAGGCAAACACCACGAAAATAAGCTAAAATAGCATTTCAGCAAGTTGGCTTTCTCAAGTCAACTTAATTACATTTTAAAATATATTCAAATAGAGAACAGTTCTTTTAAATTGTAATATTTCACAATATTACTATTTTTACTGTATTTTTTATCAAATAAATGCAGCCTTGTTTAGCATAAGAGACTTCTTTTAGTAACATAAAAAAAAACTTACACAAGCAGTTTTGATGAAAGTGCATTTGAAAATGCAACAAAAAATATTTTATCTTGCAAAAAAATGCACTTACCTTATTGCAGGTAAGAAGGTCTAAAACTCTCATGTCATTTGGTCAGTTCAAGTAATAATTTGCTTTAAATGGAAAATTCTGGCAATATCTACTCACCTTATGTCATTCCAAACACATGGCCTTTTTTCCAGACAAAATGGCAAAGCTGCTTTTTTGCCATATGCTCTCATAATGCGCAATTATTATTGATCAAGTTCAGTTGGATCATAGCATAGTTTATTAAAAGATAAGTAAAACACAAAAGAATGAAAAAATTAATTTCCTGCTTTAAATGTAATGAATGTGTTACAGTTATGACCTTAAATTTCAATCCAAGCATGAATCTCTGAATCACCAAGAATGAATCACTTCATTACTCTGTCATACTGTACGAAAGAAAGAAAAAACCCCAAAAAGAATAACTGCACACAAATACAATTACAACCTGTTTCTGAAGACTATATACATGGCCGTTAGTTAGAACAAATATTCTCAGGAAGCAACTCAGGAATTTAAAATAAAAAACACACTCCTCATGCACACGTAAGCATTAAGAGTTAAAAAGAGCCACTGTTAATGTGTATCTGAATGACAGCCAGTGACAGGGCTACGTATAGGACAATGATAAAGTGCCTACCTGGAAGGTTAAAGAGTGTGTTGAGGATGTAGAAGCGTTCTGTGTCATCACGCTGGATAAACTTGTTGGGATAGAGCTCTCGGGTGTCAGGGCTGGCAGTGACACAGAAACATTATGAGCACATACTCCATCGGTTTCATCAGAGTTCAGTAACCAAGACCATCCAGGCAGGGCTTGACGGGGATCGGGATTACTCACCCTCGCAGGAAGTTAAAGCCATGGGCACACACCAGGATGTTTCCATAAGCATCTACCTTCAGGAGGTTGCCATACATGGTGTCAAACACCAGACCTCTGTAAAAACAAAAAGAAAATAAAGGGTTAAATGTGTTATTTATCCTATAAACATAATATCAAATGATAGTCTTGGTACAGACAACTGTCTCAAATATGGTCTGCCAATGAGAGTTTATTACCTTGTAGGGAAAGTGGGGTCATAAACAAAACCGAGCAGTTCCTGCGGGTAGCCAATGGAGACCAGCCGCTCCACAGTCAGATCAAAGCCCAAAGATTCATATTCAGGTGATTTGTATACTATTGATAGAGAGATATTCAGTAAGATATATTGAACAGCACAAATAAAATGAACAGACTACTATATAATTCCATTGTTACATCCTGTACAGTCTTGTAATAAGTATTAATGTACCATAGAGGAACTGTTCATTTTAAAAAATGTTTCATTATTTACTCACCCTCATATTGTTGAGATGTGTTGTTTTTGCCAATTTGTAAATTTTTTTACAATTACAGTAAATGGGGTCCAAAACTAGCTACAAGCCCCAGACATGACATGCAGAAGAAAAAAAAAAGGATATTGTGGCCACAAATTAAGATTTTTTTTGTCATTTTAGTTCAGTTGTGGCCACATTGTTCTAATTAGTTCTTTCGTTTTAGTTTAATCGTGTTCACTTTGTAATAATTAGTTCCCTAGGTTTAATTTAATTAAATTGTGGCCACAATGAATTAGTACACGAGGGAATAAATTACTACAATGTGGCCATGGTTCAACTAAAACAAGAATCCCTTTTGTGATTCCCCATCTTTCCCTGCATGCCATGTGCACTCTCAGAAATAAAGGTACAAAGCTGTCACTGAAGTGGTACTCTAAGGCACAAAGCCTAAATGGTACATTTTAGTTTACCACTAAATGATGCATATTAGTACCTTAAGTTAAAAGTGTATATTAGTACCTTTTGAAAGGTTACCCTCCTAGTTTTGTACCTTTTCCTGAAAGTGTGCGGGGCTCTGTATTTTGTTACATACTAAAAGATTAGTTGCCCAAACAATTCTTTCATTTACTAATAACTATTGGCACAATGATTAATATTTGTGGCTGAAATAACTGTAAAACCCTCCAAACTGAGTTTATTCTGGAAGGGATCTCAATAACAACTGACCAAAAATAAAACATAAATATGCATACATGGCAGCGCGAGTGTTGTATTTAAAGACACTCTCTGTGATACGTGTGGACCCCAACCTTGTCCTTTCACAGAGCAAGCGAAGTGTACCAGAACATTCACATTACAAAGGCTTAGCAGGGCCATGTATGCCCTGTGATCTAATCCAGTATGAAACCGGACCCACTTGCCCTAAAAGATTTAAACCCAATTAGATCCCAAGCCTCTGCAGAGGGATTTGGGTGGTATTTCAGCAACAAAAGGCATTTCGCAAGACCTAACCACAAAATCTGTTGTTCCAGCCTGACACCCAATTGAAGAAGAAATTAAAATAAGACAGACATGTATAGAACAACAGCTTCAGCAAAGATGGGGGTTACTAAACTGTACACAGACACACTTAAGCTCACGTCACATGTTGTTATGGAAGAGCTGGAAATGTGTTATGCTTGTTGTTGATGAGGAGGCAGGTCAAAGGGCAGAAACCCAGAAGGATCTCTTGAGAGTACGAAATGAAAAGAAGAGGAGTGCCTCAGGGTGAACTCCTGGGTCCGTTGCTAATGAAGACTGAGACATGTTTGACCACAACAACCTGTTTGTTTGTTTTTTGCCAGAATGCTTTTTTTCTATAATAGGCTTGTGTTTGTGCAAGTCTGAACATTGTTTGTCAAGATAAGCTCACTAAAAGGAGGAGCTTTATTCTGTTATGGTCCTTCAGAACACCTTTTTATCTGCAGTTGTTCTATTTTGTGCAGTCTCCCACTTTCAGTTTCCCTCTTTCCCTCTTCAAAGCCAAATTCCTCTTTCAAATAAATTCCTTGATGGTCACAGACAGGTGTGACACATTCGATATAACAAAAAATAGCAATGGTTCCACACACTGTCCTAGACCTTTGTTGACATTTGACCAAAATGCTGTGTTTTATAGTACAAGCCGCAGCAGTGTTTTTCTTTTTTTTCCCACAGCTATTGATTTCTTTGTTATTTTACTAATCCATACAGACTATCATAGGCTAGTTTTACCAGTTCCATCGAAATGACATCACAATCACAATCTTTCAGTTATATGAGACATTACAGTAAGTTATTTGTAGGACTGCCTCCAGTGAGTTTCACGATCTGTTCCAGGCTTGTATATCTACAGCTGTATGACAGACAGGCTGTGGAGTGTGAGGCAGATAGAAATTAATCCCCCAGAGAGCCAAGGCCAGAAGTACAGGCACACACAGGCAAGCAAACCCCAACAGAGTCACTAACTCAGGCCAGATACATCCACACAGATAGCAGCTGTACACAAACCCAACTGCCCCTTCCAGTTCTGTCTCTCTCTCTCTCCTCCCTATGATGTTCCACGAAGCTACAGCGAAACCTATTTTGAGCCTCTTTTTCCCTCTCAGTCACTATTCCCATCATCACTCTTTGCTTAACTGCATACACCAGTGTTGACCTTGGACAATGTTGGCCTTGAGCTAGCATACTTCTGCTAGGGTGAAAAGAAAATATTGTTGGCAGTTTTACAGCTGGCAGTCTATACTTCATTATATGTGGCCTACATTAAGACTGGGTAAAAGTTTGAGGTAAAATTAGTTTATGATTATATTGACAAAAAAAGGTTATGAGGTATGCATTGCTGTGAAATACAGATCAAACTTCAGGTAACATGACCATTAATGTATTTACAGTTCAAGTGAAATAAAGGAGCCTCACCTAGATTTGATCAACTATTAGCCAGCAATTAGTCAACATTATGAAATCTTTTTCTCCTTTTTCATAATAAAGCATGTATATAAAATGGGAAAATTATACTGTCCATACCGCTTATACATAAAATACCTAAAATATCTACTTGAAGTAGCCCCTGAGATTTCAATAATTTAACGAAACAATTACTGCTAATGTAAATAGTTACTTTTAAGGGTGTTCACATTTGGGTTCACTCTGTACAAGAACCAACTAACACTTCAAGTCACAATTCAAATATTTATGTCTTAAATTTTTTTAATTTATGTCTTCAAACGTTCAAAACCTCAAGCTTTTAACATGGCAAATATTCAAGATTTTATTATTATTTATTATTATTGGAAATTATGTGAATATGAATGTAAATAAGTGAACCTATAGAGCACATTATACTCACAAATGAACATTAAACAAACTTTTTTTTTTTGTGAGTTTGTGAGAAGCAGCATTTATCGAGCCGCTCCAAAAACATGGCAAACTGCACAAGTGTAAATGAACACAGTGCCACTCTTCACTCTGAAACACGCAGTACAACAGACTATATAGTTCTTTAATTACATTACAGCCTTAATAATCACAGTTATTCCTCAGCGGTTTTCAAACCCTGAGAACCCTGCCCTAAACCAACCAAACATGGTTTGCTAACCTGGCAAAGCTGTTGTTAAGCTCGTTTATCTGGTCTGTGGCCAAAACCTTGCCTGGTGACCAGCTAAGACCAGTAAACTCCCTTTTCAACAGAGTTTTCATCGGCAAGACACAATCTTCATCATCACCAATTTAAGCTGACACCTTCTTTGAGCTTTCTTCTCCAATATTACTGAAGGCAGTAAAATTTTATTACGCCAGCTAAATTATGCCTTAGTCTTCTGTATGACACAAACAAGTGTCCTACTTGTCCACTCTATTACACTGAGGCTCTACACTCTATTAAACTGATTATTAAGAAAATTTATTTTACACCACTACATGAAACTTTAAATACTTCTGTATTTTTCTGTAGCTCCAAACTTGTTTGCAATGACCTATGTGTCGGCCTAGGGCCACTAAGACCATGAAGATTCATGTTTCTTTCTCCATACATTCATGGATAGAATATTATATATGCATGTGTGTTCAGAATGAGGGTACGATGTCAGGCTGGAATTCATAGCTCAGATTACCTTCAGCAAGAAAATAAAATTTGTATCATATTGCAAGGTAAACAAACTCCCTCGACCCCTCAGTCCGTTCATCAAGCTCTCCCTAACTAACATGCTTTATCTGCATTAAAGGGATACTCCAACTCAAAATGAAAATTTTGTAATTAATCACTTTTCCACGTTTGAATAAAGTCGTTATTTTTGTTTTCTTCGCGTACAAATAGTATTTTCGTCGTTTCTTAACGTTACGGTTGAACCACTGATGGCAGATGGACTATTGACAGTGTAATTTACTTGGCAGTCAATCGGACAGTCACAAGCCTCCCGGTTTTCATCCAAAATATCTTAAATTGTGTTCCGAAGACGAACGAAACTTTTAGGGGTTTGGAACGACATGGGGGTAAGTGATTAATGACAAAATTTTCATTTTGGGGTGGAGTATTCCTTTAAGCCTCTGGTTGACTTTGGTTTTGACTTCAGGTTTTTATACAACAGAATACACTAGAGATGCACAATGTTATCAGAAGTGGGCCAATAAAGGCTTAAAATGTAAACATCGGCTTGATATGAAAAATTATGCCGATATGCCTTGCCGATAAGACGAATAACTCACATGTGCTCTGGGTGTGTTAGCAATAAGATCACGTCAGCAGTGTGGTCATTCTTGAAGCAAACTTTTGTCTGAATGGTGATTAGATTGTTTTGGATTGCTGCATTTAATCTGAGAATGCAAGTTTGTTGTATGATAAGAGTCATCAGTTAGTGCACAAGCAGCGGCAGGCAGCCTCCCCCAGGTCCTAATGTGCGTTCAGTACGGCATTTTATTTACTTAGGGGGAGCTGTTGGTCTACTTGTAATAAAATGAAAGCAAAATACACAAATAACATTAAGATTGTGTTTCTGATTAAATAAAGCAGTAACTGATGTCATAAAATCACCAGTATGTTTTGATTTAAAGGTCAGAAGCTATAGCTTACATGAATAAAAACTACAAACATGTCACTTGTAAATTAAATCACTATATATGTACAGATTTATTCATTAATGTGTGATATATTTTTCCAAACAGATTATACAAACTTAAATACAAGGAGCTCTAAAAGATTTTCAGGATTTTCAGAATCTCTAATGCTTTAGACCATCTACAAATGTTAAATCTTCAAATAAAATGTTACGGTTACCACTGCATCTGTCTGAAGAGAAAAAAAAATGCAGCGATTAATTTATAGTTGATTTATAGTTATTTTCAAAGCTTTCAATGAACTCTCATTATAAAAAAACTTCATTATTGTTTTTTGTTTTTTTTATCTAACAAGTAAGTTTTTGTAAAAAACTAACCAAAATTAAATATAATTTGTTTATAATCTCTGCACAGGAGAGACTTGGTGTTTTTTCCAAGCAAAAGGAAATATATCGGTATCGGCATCTGTTATCGGCCAAAATGAGTTGAAAAATATAGGCAAAACAAATCTAATATTGTGCATCCCTATATACAACCTTAAAGATTTAACTTTAAAGATTTTTTTTTTTTTTTTTAAATTTCTCAAGTATTTAATTGGTGCCACTTTACAACAAGGTTCTTTAGTTAACATGAACTAAGCATGAACAATACTTCTACAGCATTTATTAATCTTAGTTAATGTTAATTTCAACATCTACTAATGCATTATTAAAATTTAAACTTGTGCTTGTTAACATAAGTTAATGCACTGTGAATTAACATGAACTAAAAATGAACGACTGTAATTTCACTAACATTAACAAAGATGAATAAATACTGTAAAAAATTTATTGTTCATTGTTTATTCTTGTTAGTTAATACATTAACTAACATTAGCTAATGGAACCTTATTGTAAAGTGTTACCCTTTAATTTGATAAATTGATTAAAAAATCGGAAGCATTCTGAAGTTAAAATACCATTTAAACAGCGTTTTATTTCTCTGTCCTGTGAAAAACACATCTGGCCTATTCAAAGAATGCAGAGGTGGCGGGTTTCATCTGTGATTTAATGGACTGTCAGGTTGAAGAGCTGTCAACACCAAGCTTAGATAGAGAGTTTGTGCCACAGCTCTGTCCACGTGCAGGGTATTATCTTGCATGCTGGTCCCAATCACAAAGGGGATTTAATTATGGAATGGAATAAGCAACAGGAAATATTAATCAGGGCTTGGAAAGTGGTCTTAAACCCTGTATGGTTTGGTTTCATGCTTCTCAAAGCCTGGACTTAAGATCAACAATAAATGCTAACATCTATTAATATTCTATTGTAGAGCCACAGAAAAAGAAAATTGGTCTCATCCAAGAGTAAAGAGTGACAATTTGTCTTGAGAGGCTTTTGAGTATAACATAATGGAATAAATAAAAGAGAATAAAAAAAAAAAAGTAATTTATTATACCTTAAAAGGGATAGTTGACCCCCCAAAAATGAAACACTTTTGTCATTTACTCACCATGTCATTCCAAACATGTATGACTTTCATTATTTTAACATAGAAGAAGATATTTTGAAAAGTGTCTCAATGTTTTTTTTTAAACCTAGGACTTTCAAACCATTCTTCTTTTGCATTCTTCTTTTTGCATACATGTTTGGAAAGTCATGAGAGGGAGTAAATGATAACATAATTCTCATTTAGCTATCTATCAAGAATGATCAAAAGTTAGTTGGCTAAAAAGACATCTCAAGATTGTAAGACTACGGTATGTTTGCCAAAGAATTTTTGTCCGTTTCCTGTTATTGACTGTTATGGATTTTTCAGGACCTCTAAACTGTGGTTGCAACTTGATCAGAGGATAAGAAACAATATAGCTTCATACTTGTAAACATTTGCACTTGGTTACAGCCAGCTATAATGTGGAGGATGTCAACAGCTGAGTGTCCTCAGAATTTAGCTTAAGCCATATTAGCTGCTGGCTATGAGACATGTTATCCAACTCTAAAGAGTCATCCATTCTAACTGTCAAATAACTGATCTGCTTTCTCAGGGCCCAAATCCTGGTTAGTGAGAACCTTGGCAGAGGGAGTCAATGGGGCTGTAGTCATTTGGCGATAAGGTCCCTGGGACCTGGGACCAATAACGGAAAGCAAAGGGATTTCAGAAACCCAATGCATCTGATCCATGTTACAGTGTTGACCATAAGAACCAAACTCTCTCTTATTTCAGGTTCTTGGCTGACCTAAATATCATAAATAATTTAAGATGTAAATATGGTGGCTTGTTTATTTTAATGGTCATTCCAACAAACTAAGCCCCTAGCCAAAAACAAACTCCAGGGTTTAGATCACATAAAATGAGGCACTTTGTGTACACGGGACATCACCTCGATTTTCCAGACTCCAAAACCAGACGAGGAGTGGCTAAATATATTGAAGAACCCTACTGTATGTTTACCCTGACATTCTAAGCAAGAGTGTTACTGGCTCCAAGAGGCACCCAAACATAAGGACAGATCTTCTGAGATTTTTCAGAAATCGGCACATTCCTAGTGCTGTAGACGCAAAGTGGGAATTGGACTGTGAACATTTAAACGTAATCATCAAAGAAAGTAGGGAACACCTTACCTGCTAAAGTGTAGTCCATGTCAAAGCCAAAGCATTTAATCTTTTCCATGGCCAGACTTCTGTTCACAAACACTCTGGGGAAGAATGTGAAACATTCAGAGGTGTATTTGGTTGCAATATTCTGCAATTCTCAATTTTGATTAAAAATTTAATTTAAAAAAAATAACATTTCTCAAGATACTTATATTTCAGGAAAAAAGGGTTGACTTTCAGAAAAAAAAATATTACAAACTACTACAGTATGGCATTCCAAGAAATAAATAAACTCCCATACTCGAGGCCAACATGCTGAGTGATCTGCAATTATTATTTTGCACACTTACAACTCTATGCTTTAGTCCACAAGCAATGACATCTAATGCCACGATATGAACACAAAGGAAATTCTGAATCACTCTCTGTGCATGCATATAATCTGATACTGACATAGATAAACCACAAACTGCCATTGTATTCATAGTTTTACAAGAGATTCAAAGTCTATACTGTAGCAAGAAACAATTTCAACAACTTAAAATAAATTCTAAACTTTTATATAGCAGCTGAATAAATGTAAAGTAATATATTTTACTACACACAAAAAAAACAAAATCGGAAATGATCATCAGAATCGTCAGGCCTGTATTAAACATTTTACAACCCTATAAAAATAAAAAAAAATTAAAAAGAAAATCATTATTACCATAAAAAAACTATTAATTTGATCAATCCTACCTTGTTGTGGCATAACACTGGACTACATCCCATGATTCACTTTTCCAGATAAGACCTGCGCGCTGCATTCTGAGTGGATGTCACTGCTCTAGCTGGTCTGTCAAGCCCATTTCCCTGTTCACCCTGTTACCCCCACAGCAAACAATAGCCCCCTCTCTCTGCTTTCTTGTCATTGAATTTCTGACTTGTTGCAAAAATGATTATGCCAGTTCTATAGCATTCTCTGTTTTTGTGTCAGTTGTTGAGTTAGGGATTGTTTGCTTCCCTTCAAAGACATCTAGAACAATCAACAACAGCAGGAAGAACCAGGCAGGTGCAGTGGCTCAAACAGAGTGTGCATCACTAGTTAGAGACAGCTGGTAAACAGATTACTCTTGTATCTCAAATGGATCTTCATTGTTGCCCGATTCTGTAATAGGCTACTTATACTGTACCAGAGACACTATAAAGGGGAGGAGACGAACCTCTCATATAAAAATGAATGGAAGAAATTATGGTGAATGTAGAAATGGGAAGTCCTGCCTTTCAGCTAAAAGAGCCAATTGCCTTTTTAAGTTTGTTTACTTAGAAACATGCATGTGAAAATGATTAAGTAATGTTTGTTTAGTAACATTTAGTTGAAAATAGGGACGCACCAAAATAAATTTGTTACAAAAACACAGAAACCGAAACTAAGCCAACAAACCAAAAATAATGTATTTGGGTAGCTCAATT
This sequence comes from Sinocyclocheilus rhinocerous, assembly GCF_001515625.1. Taxonomy (NCBI): domain Eukaryota; kingdom Metazoa; phylum Chordata; class Actinopteri; order Cypriniformes; family Cyprinidae; genus Sinocyclocheilus; species Sinocyclocheilus rhinocerous. Next base: position 249,262 of record NW_015628766.1, on the reverse strand, counting down.
TGGTTAAATAGGTAATTGAGTAATTGAACTTGGTTTGCTGTTTAGGGTGTCAAGTTTTCAGGTGATAAACCAGTTGCAGTTAAGCTCTTCAACGACAATATTGTTGAATATTGTTGTCTCTTGATATTTCTTCTGAACAAATTTTAAATATTGCTGTTTTAGAATCCTTTTGGTCAATGATTGCTCTCCAAAATATTTTGTCCAAAATGTTTTTTTTTTTTCAGGTGCAGCTGATTGTTTTTGGGTGTGGAAATTGTGTATCACTGGTTGAAATGTCATCTTGATAAGCAGATTGGAAGTTTTCAAAAACAGACTTACCTTAAGATATTGCAAGAATTAGATGTTTTGTTTCCAGTCAAGACTTGGAGAAACTTGAATGTTCATGCCTTTATCACCAGCAGAGAGTCAGTTAGAAATACCAAGGGTTCACACAAAATAAGGGGAGTCCGCTTTTAGTTATTATGCCGCCCGCAGTTGGAATCAGCTTCCAGAAGAGATCAGATGTGCTAAAACATTAGTCACATTTAAATGCAGACTCAAAACTTACCTGTTTAGCTGTGCATTTACTGATTGCACTATATTTTGTGTATAATCATTTTCTATTCTTAACTGTTTTAAATTCATTTTAAACCTCTTAAATCAATGTATAAATAATTTTCAAAGTTTTAAATTCCTTGTTTTATTGTTGTGATTATTTTTTTAATTCTTTTTTCATTTCTTTTATGTAAAGCACTTTGAATTACCATTGTGTATGAAATGTGCTATATAAATAAACTTGCCTTGCCTTGCCTTAAAAGAAACATGATTTTATTCTACACAGCAATGAGGGTTGAGCAATTTTCGGGACCGTATTCTTTTATTTATTTATTCTTTTCATTTTCTATAGCTCCACCACTACGTTCCACAGAGTTAACACGTTTTTCACTACATACATACATACACACCAGAAATAACCACTGCCTTTGGACCTCAAATAGACTGTATGGTCAATGGAATCCCTGCCATGACACATGACATTTACTTTTCCTTATCTAAACACACTTATCTGGGTAATGGAACAAGGCAGTGAACTTTTGGCTTCAGCACAGAGAAATGTAAAGTCAAAGTTCACGTATAGTACAAAGAGTAAACTACATTCTAATACAGAAGTGACCTTCGGTTGGATTAATACCACAAGTGACGGTGTGTGCTAAAGGTGCAGATTTTTTGTGAAGAACCGAATGGCACCCCTCTTATCTACTGAAGATTGCATAATGCCACTGCATGGCAAATTCCATATTTGTGGGGTTGCACAAGCTTCTCTATGTTCCTCAGTCACCATGTGCCCATGTTCACTATGTAGTTTAAAACAACGCTGCAGGGTTTGGCCTATAATTAGGTAACTCTCTTCTTTATTTTAATTTACCAGAGGAGCTGCTGTCTAAATAATAGGATCTTTTCTTGACAGAGTTGCTTACATTCTTAACATGACACATAAAATCATGGAGTATGGAATGCTTAGTGACAACTATTATAAACTCTTAGACTCAATGGGCTCTTCTAAAATGAGTGGATTGCAAACAAACGACACTTTATCTAAATAGAAAGAATTAAGGATAACACACAAAATGCAATTTCCTTTTGAGGAGATGATGTCTCTGTATTCTAACTGACAAATCTTTCTTTCTAAGCCTAGCAACCCAAACACAGTTATTATACAGTCAGTCTATTCTTCTGATATACCTATGATAGGCCTCTCTCCTGTATTTCTTCATCGCTAGTCCATCCATGTTTGCTGGGAGATCTGCATAGTCCTGAAGTCGATCGCTCCATGATGTCGTCATCATTAAATCTCTCAGTTCTGAGTCTGTAGAAAGATTTAAAAGATCTATTAAACACTTTGAGAAAAAAGAAAGAAACAGAAAAACCTTGAGTAATGTTTTTATTTTATTTTTTATCTGTCTTAGGCACCAAAAGATCACATTAAAGCATGAATGCACTCAGATTTATTAGATTGGATTAGTTATTTTCTGTAGATTTTATCACCTACTAAACAAGCCAATACACAGCTTCTGCCTGTTTATGTGCCTGCTTCTAATCTAATTGCATCAGAATCAAGAAAGACAAGAATAACGACTTGATTTGCTTATCTGAGTGATTTAAACAGATAGCATTAAGTCTTGTAACACTTTGTCTGATTGTTTCTCATACAAGAAAAGCCCACTAAGTCATTGTGAAATCTATTTCGTGACTGAAATGTTTGACAAATATTAAGTCTTCTATTACGTCTTCACAACTTCTGGTAAAGATACTATGCTTCCAATTTAGCTTGCCAATACAAACATCCTCTGCATTTGAAATACTTGGTTTTTGGTATGGAAAGGGTTCAAGTACGTGAACAAAATGCAGGCAAGCAACCAGAAAACACACAACCTGATACTGTCTACCGTCTCTCTCTTGAAAGAAGTTAAATTACATCTCACAAAAATTAAGAAAATTCTAACTATTGAAGCAAGATATGCAGCATAGAAACTTGAGTCAGCATACTGAGGCCGGTGGCCTTCACAAAGGCTGACTTGCACAAACAAGCTGGAGACCTTAAGGGCAAAGGAAGGAGATTTTCCCACTACCCGTCTATTTTATGATCGTTATGCTGAGGTAAAAGGGGATGTGAGATAATAGGGTTTGAAAAGACTTTTAGGTGGTGCTGACATCATTCTCTTCTGTAATACAAGCATATAAAAAAATAAAATAAAAAACACTCTCACTCTTTTTCAAATACATGACCCTTAGGACAAACAACAGAAAAAAATAGGCCTCCATCCACAAATTTTTAGTTTTTTTTCCCCCAAAAGCCCCCAACCAAAAAAAAAAAAAAAAAAAAAAGTAGGTTAAAACTCTTTCATTTAATACGAAAAAAAATAAAAAATACTCCAAGCAGGCAGCTATAATGGCTCACTGTGGTCTATCAGGCTGATTTGCATCTAAATTTTGGGGAAAACCAGAAGGAGAAAGAAGAGTTTTCTTTCTTTGAGTGCATTTGGTCCTTGAACACCAAATAGACACACAGAAAAGAAAAAAGGGGGAAAAAATGTATTTGTTTATATTGGCAAGATGTTCAGCTGTCATGAGAGAAGTTGAAGGTTGATGGGTTTTGGTAACTTTTCAGCGGGTATCTCTATATTTAGCAATATTTCACAAATAGTGCAAATTAGATATTAACAAATATCCAAACATGGTTTGTGCCAAGATATAGCCTCCTTACAACATTTTACTGATAAGTAGCAGTAGCCTAAGACACTGGAGTGGAGACTAAAACTTACTCTTATAGACATGAGACCTGAACCAGTTTGCTGACTTGCACTTTCAGGTGCTTTTTTTGTACGTCATAAATCACAAAAAGTTACATTCAGCAGCTGAAAAACAAGGACAAAGCCCCCGAGGATGTTTGAAGAGCTGACTGGTAAGCAGCCACAGAATTTTCCTGAAAATGGCTGAAACAGAGCTTGATTCAAACAGTTTTGATGTTTTCGGTATCGCGCCTGGTATCTTGTTTATTTACGTCCGTGTAAAATATATTTCCATTGGAGGTCGTCAGACACTGGCTGAATACACACAGCGCTGTGATAAACATCTTCGCGCAAAACATCAAACATCACCGATCTTTTCAAGCTGAAGACAGGCAAAGAGACATGCAAACAAACCACTGACACTAACAACAACAGCTGTAAGTTCAAGCCTATTCGTTCACTTACCTTCCGTCAATACACAAAAGCTCAAGTGCACTGGTAGCGCTGTAAACACTTCGGGAAATATCAATAATTAATCAACAGAATGCACTGCAGTATTCGAGTGAAGCTGTGAGTCTGTTAATGGGAATTAAAAGCTCGTCGTCATAACCGTGTTGTAAGCAGTTGTGGAGGGGCAGGACTGGGCGGTGCTTGACATCCAGAGGAGGCGGAGCAAAATCTGTCACACGTCAGAGACGGAATGTGAAGGCGAGTCAACCTCTTGAAGATGGTTTGGTCTACTGACAGCTCATTGTTTACAGGATTTTTTTATTTTTTTTTTATTTAGCCTGACTGTTTAAAGTAAAACTTTACCATAATTCGTTAACATTAGTTAATGTAATAGTTAAAATATACTAACAAAAGTTCTCGGCCATCTTGATTAATGTAGCCGATTGAACATATAAGGGTTTTTTAAACTGGGGTCCGGGGCCGCTGGACTTGAGGTTATGTTTGGGCCCTATACCTATACACTACAAATGCCCTCAGCTAGAACATCATTATGGAGTAACACAAAATACTCAAAAATTAAAATATGCTTTGAGGTTCATAGCCTATATAGTACAATTAATATGCATATGTCTAGCCTAGTCAAAGTTTAGATTAAATATTAAATAGTCCTTATAATACAACAAACAGGATGTGTTCTCTCAGTTGAGAGATCAAAACCCTGAAATTACAATGGGCAAAAAAAAAAAAAGACTGACTTTTGTCAGATTCTTACATTTAATCAATAAATTCAATCCGAATAAAACGACATGTTGGCTATTAACAATCAAATGAAATCACTATGAACAAAATCCATAGATAGATTCTGCATAAATTATGTCAAGTTTAAATATAACATTTTAATGTAGAAATATTAAATGATTGCAAAAATGAAATAATAAGCTACAGCCTACTTTTTAAAATATGAAACTACAACCGCCAGTAGGTGGCAAGTAAATGTCTTGATGAATGAGTTGAATACTTAAATCAACTGATTCGTTTAAAATGCTAATCATTTAACTTCGCAAACAACTGTACTTACAGCCTGATTGAATCATTTACTGGTCCGTGTAACGCTGAGGAACAAAACACTGTGTTGCTCGGTGATGCGGTTCTGCTGTTTATTCTATTTTCTTTTTGATGGAGAAAAATTAAATTTTTTGTGTCTAAAAGATACTTAGAAACTTGTTTATTGTACATTTGCGATCGTGCAGATATTCGGAAAAACAGGACTCTTGTTTGTATGATAGGCTAACTCCTATAGGCTATCACAGTGGTTCCCAATCCTGGTCCTGGAGAACCCCCAACACTGCACGTTTTTGGTGTCTCTCTTATCTGACACTCACATTTGAGGTCTTGGAGTCTTCACTAATGAGCTGATGAGTTGAATCAGGTGTGTTTGAATAGGGAGACATCTAAAATGTGCAGTGTTGGGGGTTCTCCAGGACCAGGATTGGGAACCACTGGGCTATCATATGTTATAAAAACAAAAACTAATTAAATGGGTATTTTTAATTAATTTATTTTATTTTTAATCATTTTGGGAGAGAGGGAGACAGGAGAGAGCGCTCAAAAACACTTCAGATTGCATAATTTAGTGGAACATTAATTTAATAGCCTAGAATCATCCTGTCAGCCCTGTGTTCCCGTGTTTGTTCTGTTTTTCTCCTAATGTGCTGCGTGACCTAATTTCTCCCTCGTGTTGATTGTGTTCATTGATTTCAGGTGTGTCTTGTCATTAGTCCCTCGTTATCCTGTGTATTTAAGCCCCAGTCTGTTCAGTCTGTGTTTGTCAGGTCTAAACGTCAGTTCCTTGTTCTACATGTGTTTTCCCTGCTATAAAGTTTGTGATGCTGATTCTCCTGTGTCCTCGTTCTCTCCTTGCTCCGACACAGTAGAAGTGTGACAGAAGACCTGACCTAAATAACAGTAACCAGCGACCCTTTTGTTTCTTTTCTGAAAGTAGTTTGTTTTCCGTTAACCCCCCTCCATAAATGGATAAATATTAATTCTGCTGTTAGAAACAATTAAAGAAACAGTGTAGGGGAGTGTTTATTATGTGCAAACAGTGAGAAACTCTATATTTGTGCAGTGCGCGCATGTAAAAAAAAAAATCTATTCTATCTACATCAACCCGATCACTTTATTTAGCGTTCATGTAAACACTACATTCAGATTCATAAATCGACATGAATTCAGTCCGATTGAACCAAAAATTGTGCATGTAAACAGCCACGAAGACAGCGCAGTTTAGAACTCTTCTAATTTTTATTTTTATTTTTTAAACGTAGAGAGTGTGTTGATTTGTGCAATGATAAGCTACCAGCAATGTTAAGATGATTTTAATATATTAGAATGAGTTCATTACAATATAACTCGTACTGGTCAAGTGCCTGTTCTGCCAATAGTTAGCAATGGCCCTATGGTATGCAGTATTTAATAAATTCAGTGCAGTCCCGTATCATATCGTGGCCTCTGTATCATGATACGTATCGTATCGTGACTTTGCTGGTGATACACAGCCCTAATATATATATATATATATATATAAGTGGGTCGCGGCTTGACAACCGTGGGAAAACGTGGGTCCCAAGGCCAAACCAGTTGAGAACCACTGGGCTAAAGGATTAATGGAGCTGTTTAAAGTAGCCGTGATGACAATGGCCGCAAGGTAGTGCTAGGAGGTCTGTGGAAAAGTTTAGAGAAAAACCGTGTAAAATTGTAAAAATAAATAAATAATTAAAGTAAGATTATCTCACTAAATAAATTATAAAACATTTAAAAAATATATTATTAAAATAACTGAATAAAAAGTATTTAAATTAAAGGAGTAGTTCACTTTCAGGATGAAAATTCTGTCATCATTTACTCACCCTCCACTTGTTCCAAACCTGTATGAGTTTATTAATTCTGTTGAACATAAAAAGATATTTTGAAAAATGTTAGTATCCGAACAGTTGATGGGCGCCATTGACATGACATTATTGTTCCTGATTAGTTCATGACTAATTTTAGAACTAACTAATTTCGGTAACACTTGTTAAACACATTTTGTTAACACAATGCTGTTTCATGCATTCAGAGTTGTTTACACTGTTAAAGAGTTGGATTCTTATGCTAAGCATGGACAAAATTTAAAAAAGCAATTTGGACATATGACGGCGTATTTCTGTACTAAAAATCTTACTTCCGGGTTCATACAAGTTTCGGAGAGTTTTTTTCGATCGTGGCTCTTCATGACATAGATGAGAGTGGAACTCCTTATATGGGCATTTCTCCCGGAAGCGCGCGCCCGCGCACACATCGACCAGAGTGAGAGCGAGATTGTGCCCATCAACGCGCTTCATCCAGCGGCAGCGCTGCACGGGACTCGCTCGGGAAGAATGTCTCCAAAGAAGTGTGTTTTTGGTTGCAGGGAAAGATAACTTTGTTCAGCTTCCTAAAGAACCCAACGTTATGTAAACAGTGGATACAGTTTGTTTTTCCGGAGCAGCAACGCAGTTTCACAAGCCTGTGTGTTGACGAACGTTTTATAAACAAGGCCCAGTTCAATGCTGGATTAGCACATTGTTTGATACTGAAAGATGGAGCGGTCCCAGCTATAAAAGAGACCGGTCATGATTCAGAACTGCAGACGGTAAGTGAAACAGCATCAAATTTGTGTTTTGTTGGCGATCAGCACAAGTGCTCGTCACTCTTTAGCTCCGCCCACGGCGCGCCTCCAGGAGCTCAGCATTTTCCGGAGAGAATCGTAAAGCTGTATCTTTCTTTTATAAATATGATAAAACTAAAGACTTTTTGGAGATACGAAGGATGCAGTACTGCTCTATAGGTACTCAAGATTAACATGAGATTGGGTGAAACTGTGTGTGTTATGTCCCCTTTAATTGTTAATCAATGAATCATTGGTACAGCTATATTTCTAGATTCTGTATAGAACTTGTTCTGAAACGGATAACCAAATATGATAAACATTTTCGTTAAAAGCTTATAAGCGATTTTTCTCTGATGAAAACCACAGTGTTCAAAGCATGTGTGTGTGTGTGTGTGATAGAAAGAGAGAGAGAGAGAGAGAGAGAGAGAGAGAGAACGAGAGAGAGAGAGAGAGAAAAGAGAAAAAAACATTTGCAATTTGTGAACATATAACAGGACAGAGTAGAAGGGAGAAGAAACAATCATTGACTGTGTGTCCAGATTGATTAGAGATGCCCGGGTGAAGGCTTCGTTTGAAAAGGCCAACTAGAGTAGATTCAGTCATATGGCACAGTGAGAACATTTAGGCTACTAATGGTAACTCATATAACACAAAGCCTTGACCATCACACGTTCATCGCACCTTTTGATAACACACTGAATAGATTACATGCATATTGGAGTTTTGCACTAGGAGTTTTGAAAATGTATCTCTTTCATGTGAAGAAGAAGAAGAAGAAGAAAAAAAAAAGGAATGGGTATCGCAAATTCTGTCTGAATCTGAAGGCCACACAAGTCATGGAAAGTTTTCCAAGCCTTGCCTTGTTTGTTTGCCTTTAATCTATTGAGATCTCGAAGCGGCCAACAGATGGCAGCACTGTATAACTGCTGTCATACAATATGGCTATATTTACTGTGTAGCCCTATCTTTTACAGTAGTGTCAAATTTAACATTTTACTGACTATTGAAAGTGTAAATCTACGATAGGCTGTTTGTGATTTTTGTTTGATATGTATCTAGCCTAAAATCACGACGTTTGTGTAGACGATAAATTCTTGCATTTATATACCAAAACAGATCAAAACGGTCAAAAGTAAACTATTATTATTCTAATCTACACTGTACACATGCTAATAATTTTAAATAATAAAAAAATAATAATGCCGCAGTATGCAAAGTATGAATTAGGCTACCTACAAATTTACAGATAAAGATGTATATTAGGCCTAACCTACTGGCCATTAAAATATGATGGTTAAGCAACAAATCATCGCTTTACTTTTGCTAGGCTACAGAAAAAGGGGCATTCCCAGAATTTCCTGTACCTATAGCAGTTGAACTCAGATAATTTTTGCATTATAACTATTTGGTATTCCACACAAACTATTTTAGGAACAGATCTATTAACATGCTTTAATTACATGTGCAGAATTGAAATATAATTGCCATGCTTAATGCTTGTAACACCATCACTTTATTTCTTACAACCACAGATGCCAGATTTTTTTCCTACTGCTCTTGTAGCCTACTGTTTTTTTATGTTTTACTCTAAATAATAATAATAATGATCATGATGATGATGATGATGATGATGATGATACAAAATTTATCACAATGGCATGTCTTTAATGTGTGTTCTTGAAGTGTGTGTTATTTTCAGAGGTGGTAGGAATTCTTCATAGATGTGTCGTGATGGTGTATGAGTGAGTAAATAAACGATATGATATTTTGCTGACATCAGCGCTGCGCCAAAAAGGACAGTTCCACCCGCTCGCTGCTGCCGACCTGAGTTTTCACTGATAGACTGAGCACACCTTCCACGGGCAAAAAGCACTCTTTGCGCCTTTAAAAGTTAAAAATAACCTACAGATCAGCTTAGCCTATTTGTCGCATTTCTTCGGGGTCTGTCCATCTAAAACATCTGCAGTAAGGAAGGTTGAATGCGAGGAGCAGCACGGGTAAATTATTGATTGGGACGGTCCTGCTATAAAAAGGAGACGCCGCCTGGGTTCTGCTCCTTGTCTTCAAAACGCCAAGATGAGCTACGGATCCGACATCTACTCTGCCTCTTCCTACCGGAAGATCTTCGGAGACTCTACCCTCTACTCAGCCTCTCCATCCCGGCTGAGCAGCTCCCGGAGCGGGTTTAAGTCCCAGTCCGCGACCCGCACCAGCATCCCCAGCACCTACAAGCGCACCACCCGATCTGCCTTTCCATCTTCATCCTTGACTCTGGAAAGCTTCGACTTCACCCAGAGCACAGCACTTAATAATGAGTTCAAAATCACCCGTACCAATGAGAAGGAGCAGATGCAAGGACTCAATGACCGTTTCGCGATGTTCATCGAGAAAGTTCGCAATTTGGAGCAGCACAACAAAGTGTTGGAAGCCGAACTCGTGACCCTGCGCCAGCGCCAGACAGAACCGTCCCGTCTGGCCGAACTTTACCAGCAGGAGATCCGAGAGCTGCGCTCCCAACTCGAGGAACTTAACGCGGAGAAGAACCAGATGATGTTCGAGCGCGACAACATGGAGGAGGGCATTCAGAAACTCCAGGAGAAGTTCGAGGAGGAGATGAGAATGCGCGAGGAGGCTGAGCAAATGCTTAGAGCTTTCAAGAAGGACGTGGACAACGCCACCATGGTGCGCCTAGACCTGGAGAAAAAGGTCGAATCCCTTCTGGACGAGATCAACTTTATGAGAAATGTGCAGGAGGAGGAGGTAACTGAACTCATGAACATGATCCAGGCTTCCCAGGTGTCAGTGGAGATGGAAGTGGCCAAACCCGATCTCACCTCCGCCCTCAAGGAGATTCGCGGCCAGTACGAGGCTATGGCGAATAAGAACTTGCAGTCCGCTGAAGAGTGGTATAAGACCAAGTTCGCCGATCTTAGCGAACAGGCCAACAAGAGCAACGAGGTCATTCGCGCTAGCAGGGAAGAGCTCAGCGAGTTCAGGAGGCAGCTGCAGTCCAAGACCATCGAGATCGAAAGCCTAAAGGGCACCAATGAATCGCTGGAAAGGCAGATTCATGAGATGGAGGACAGGCTCAACGCTGAGGTCATGGGCTACCAGGTTGGTTTAATCAATTTTAACTTTGCACGCGTGTTCAATTGAGTTGCATGCATGTCGGTAAAGATTTTCACTTCTTTAAAATGATTAAAAACACTGCAAATATTCACCTTCTCTTAAAACAACCAATCGCTATGTATTTGGCTTAAAAATCGATTAATTAGCCTTTGAAACTTATGCATCTGTGAACTATACAACAGACAAAAGATCCCTGTGAAATGGGCGTGACCACAGCAAGTGACTTTGGAATGTTACTGCTTCTCTGTCCATGGTGCTAAAATGACTTCAGACAGTTATCAGACTAAATTAAATGAACAGCCTATATTGGATATAAAAGATTTCCAAACCTTTTACTATATCAGTTATCATCAAAATAATGATGACAAAGTGTCACTAAATAATTAATCTAAGTGCTTTAGCCCATTTTCCACAAGCATCAAATTTACATTGTAAAAGTAACCTACTGTAAACTTTCTTTCTTTCTTTCTTTCTTTCTGCAATGCATGTGCAGTGTCTGAAAATTAATGGTTCTTTATTGACATCAATCGTTTCATAAAGAACCTTTAACATCCATCAAACCTTTCCATTCCACAAAAGGTTCTCAATAGTAGAAAAAAATAGATTTTTAAGGATTTTTATATCTTTAGTTCTTTACACTAAGAAAAATGATGTAGGAACTGTTCCCTTAATGGTTCTTTGGGGAACAAAGAATGGTTCTTCTGTTGCATCGCTACTAAATTTTCCCTTTGGAACCTTTGTATGAAAACATTTCTATCATCAAATCAAGTAATTCAGTGTAAATGCAGCAGTTTTTCTATTGAATTTAATTATAACTATATCATGTAACATCACCCAGGATACAGTTGGGCAGTTGGAGAATGAGCTGAGGACCACTAAGAGTGAGATGGCCCGTCACCTCAGGGAGTACCAAGACCTGCTGAATGTCAAGATGGCGCTTGACATAGAGATAGCTGCTTACAGGTAATAAGCAATGTTTGTTATTGATATGTGAAAGTGAATGCTAGTGAAATGTGCATACTGTACATTCTTTATCAACATACTGTACATGTGACCTAAAATGAAAATCCTGAGAATTTCTTTCATGGAATTAGCTGATGTTATACAGAAATGTATTCCATTGTTCTCTCTTCATTCTGTTTTACACCATAAATCCACCACACCCTTCCTCACCACCTTTTCTTTGTTCACCTTCTCATTTATTATCAATCTCAGGAAACTGTTGGAAGGGGAGGAGACACGTATCAGCACTGGGATCACCTACCCCACCCCTGCCTCAGTGTCCAGCTACAGCTACCTGTCCCGTATGTACAGCAGCACTAGCGCTAGTGGAAAGAAGGAGGTCAAGGATGATGACGACAAACATCAGCAGAGCAGCAAACCCGGCAAAGGCTCCTCCCAGTCTGACGACTCCAAGACGAGTGACAACCCCACCAACCAGAAAAACTAAATGTCTCAACCCTCTTTCTTTCTTCCTCTCCTCCCTCTGCCTTCTCCATTACCCTCTTCTTCCTTTTCCCAAGCAATTCCCCTCCACAAAGGGGGTCTCAGAGAGGAATCTAGCGAATTTCAACTTATTCTCCACTAATTCACCTCCCACTCAGTCACGGGGCAGCAGTTGTTCTGTAGCAAACCACTAACTACTCAATACACACTCTTTGATGCATATATTCTGCATATATTCCTGGGCTGCACTGTGAGCCTTATCGTCACTTTTAACTGTACTATAACAGGCTTCTCTCAGCACATTGCATTAAGGAAATGTCTATGTGGTTAGCTTTGGTGAAGGTAGCTTATTATGCTGCAGTTTTTCCAAAAGCCAGCACAAAACTTGACTTGCAATAATATTTTCTGTCTTACAATATAAGCTGTAAGCCAGTCATTTATTGTTGTCTTTGCATCATGGCAGCCCTAGTAACAATGGCATCTTGGAGTATCATCGCATCAGAATTGCATCTGTTTCTTGACTCCAGTTAACTTCGGTATACTCATAATGCTAAAAAAATAAATAAGTAAAAACAGGAATCTGGAACTATACATGCATAGTTTCGAAAACACTCCACCCAGCCAAATTTCTCTCCAAGACTGCTCTTGATTCCATTTTAAACATGTCTCACCCACTTGCCCTATAAAAGGGACAAGGATTTGAGCCTAATAGCAAGTCCTCACTGCATGAGGTGTATCTGCTCTTTGCATGGTGACTGTATGTGGGTCCAACAGAAGTGTACCTATACTTTCATAGCAGTGTACCTGCCATCCCTCTCAGTACTTAAGGCTGCATTAGTTCACCAGCCAATGGGCAAGACTGAGAGCAAAATGTTACACAGTACTGCTGAAGCCTTTCACATGCTGCTAAATGCTTGTGATTAATACAAATTCTGACAAATACTTTATAGTCAATCAAGTCAGGGCACTTAAATGTATGTAAACGGCATCTCATTCATATCAGTTGTCAGAGTGAAAGGATATGGTGGAATGACTGGGAAAGATATTGTGATAGAAATAATAGAATAATAGAAAGATAGTGTGAGTCCAGAATTGGTTGTGTTTGGGCGGATGATACAAATATTATGACTTTATTAAGAAAAGTAACAGTATATATTTAGAATTTAGAAAATGCATTCACTTTTCAATATTTTACTTGTATATTCGTGGATGCCTGAAGCACATTTACATTGTGGAAACGCAGTCACTAACACAACTTTTCACAATGCATCTCAAACACCTAAACTTCATACTTGAATCTAGTGTACTCTCATACAAAGAAGTCACTGTCACAGTGAACCTCCATTAACCATGGGTCAACAATGAATCCCATTGGTAAACTTATACCATATTAAAATGTAATGCTAGTGAAATAATTTCATAACACTTCTGTTACACTGCCAGGTTTTGATACCACTTGCCTCTATGTCATGGCTTTGGTAAGCCTGCCTTGCTGCACTCTTTCTATAGACAGTTTGAACAGATTGATATTGTTGGGCTTAATTCACTTTAAGAACTGTATGATGGGAACCGAAGTGAATGGATTTCTTTCTCTATATTGGAATCATTTTTTCCGATGAACACTGTGACATTGGCATGCTTAGCTGCGAGGGAATGTCAGGCAAATCTGGAATTTTGTCTTTACATTCTCACAGATGCTCCTTAGGCCTGGTAACCTTGTTATGAATATTCTGAGCATTTTGGTATTTGCTCTGTTATTTTTGGGAGAGCGAAAGGAGATTGCAGAAAGCATAGTGACACAATGCAGTTTGAAGGAGAATTTCAAACTGCACTGCCAAACTTTTGTAATGCATGTGCAATCAACATCCCTCCATAAAAAGTCAACCCACATTTACACCAATACATAACAATCCATCTAAAACATGCTACTGTTTATGTATGAATGCTCTTGGTTAAAAAATTGCCTTAAGCCACCAGCAGCTTTCTGAATCTGGCAGTGTGTGCATTAACCTGTTATTTCTGCTAAGAATGTGACTTTGTTTGCTATCTAATGTGTAGGGGCCACTGTGTACTTGATGACTGAAAACTTTAGGAGCTGAATGTAGTTGATTTAATTTCTATTTAGTAATTATCTTACTGCTGTATGGCACATGACCAATAAAGACTTGACATTATGAAGCCCACCTTGATGTGTCTGTCCTTGTTAAATTTAATGTGATTTCTGAAAGCTCACCGGAAATGGCAGGTGAAACTGTTACAGAGCTGATGACAGACATTGTTTTCTGTATCAAGCATTATGACAATTAATTCATTTTTGCAGTAGAACTCAAGACATTAAATGTCAATATCCATAATATTTGAAGATTGTGTGGTTTAAAACTAAACAGCTGATGCATTTCTATTTCATTATGGTCAGCCACTTGAAATATGGGAAATAATAATTTTTGCCAACTTTCCAGTCTACCTGAAAGGTGATGAGGTATTACTCTTATATTTCTTGACCTAAGTGCACTGAAAAAAAGGTATGAGATATAACTATCTATATTAATTGGTTTTATTCAAGTCACAAATATTATTTAATATCAACAATTGCAGGTTATCACTATTTGCAATGTGTGGATGAAGTGATTTTATTGATATAGCAGCAGTCAATGTAAATTATGATACGTAGCTTGATTTCAAACCTTATTAAAGGGGTCATATGATGTTGCTAAAAAGAACATTATTTTGTGTATTTGGTGTAATGAAATGTGTTTATGCGGATTAAGGTTAAAAAAAAACATTATTTTCCACATACTGTACATTATTGTTTCTCCTCTATGCCCCGCCTTTCTGAAACGCGTC
>NW_015628766.1:233755-234029 GCF_001515625.1 Sinocyclocheilus rhinocerous | reverse complement strand
CCGGCCGGAGCGATGAGACAAAAACATTAAAACCCATTGTAAACGAGGCATTTGTTGCATCCAGTGGGGCATAATTACGGATTATAATTACTTATAATTATATAACTTACTGCCTTTTTACGCGTTGCGTTGCATCGCGCCGCGTAAACATAAAACCATGTCTGCATTTGTGATCGGAGAAATGACAAACAACAAGCGCTACTCTACACTGCTCAAAACTCGCGTTTGAATCATCAGTGGCAAATCCTTTAAATATAAAAAACGTACTGACAGT
>NW_015628766.1:229822-230026 GCF_001515625.1 Sinocyclocheilus rhinocerous | reverse complement strand
TAGTCGTGTCCTCTTTTGGAAGGCCAAACAAAGTAGTTTCGCTTTCACAACGAAACACACGGAGACCTAGAGTAAGCGGCGGCGGTCGGCCTTGAGTGAGCGGAGGCGGGTGGGCTTGAGAACGGCGTGGCCGGCAGATTCGACAAAGGAGCGTCTGGCGGGCTTGCGGCAACCACATGTGACGACCCCGGGCTGGACTCCGCT
>NW_015628766.1:225833-229236 GCF_001515625.1 Sinocyclocheilus rhinocerous | reverse complement strand
GTGGGGGTGTGTTAGAACGAGCCGTTTTAGGTAGGCGTGGTTAACTCTTAACTTTTATAAAGAATATCTCTTTGGATTTGAGACTTTAGTCTTTGCAACTTTACAGATCTTCTTTATGCACCAAGAGCTTGTAACACTTCAAAGAGAAAGGAAAAATTGAAATCGCATCATATGTTTATGTCTGAATTATGGCTTACTCTTTTCAACTAACGATTAGAGTGGAGGAGGAATGCTGCAGTCTCAAGTGCAATAATGGTTTTGATGCAAAACCCGTTTGCTGTTTAGTGTGCCTATATCAGTGTTGTTTTAGTACCATTGAGATGCTATATTTTTAGATTTTCGGATTTCATTTTAATTTTAGTTAAAGCTTTTGTAATGTTTTGTGTTTTTGTTATTTTTATTAGATAGATTTTATTCATTTTTATTTCAGTTTTAGTTTTTTATAGATAGAGCATTAGAACACAGCAGGAAGCCCACCTTAAATTTCTTGCCTGTTGTGATCCAGCGACCCCATAATCCATCATGTTCTAGTTTATGTCAGTCTTTAGGGATGAGGAGTCAAGAGGACAAGGACAATGTTGTATGAAATGAATTATAAAATAATTGTAAACAATTTGATAGTACAAAGGACACACAGAAACAAGCTACATTACTGCTGTATGTGAACACACACACACACACACACACACATGCACGCACGCACACGCACACACACATAACCTTTGCCTTTACCAAGCCCACATAGGCTGTGTGGTAGGTAACACTCGTGACTGCACCTCTGTGCTGCGTGCTGATGTAGAGAGCTGTGTGGGCAATAACACTGCAGTTATTCAAAGATTTATATCCCTGCAATGCTGCCAACAAGCTACGAACATCCCATTGTGACAAATGCACCCTGGGAACCACCTCTCACTCCCCAAGCCTTAATAGACACTTTATTTAGCTCATATTCCATTGCCATTCTCTGTATCATCTGGTACATCTGTCTCCACCTCACTAACATCAGAGACTGTAATTATGATGCTATTGATGACTAACTTCCTACTGTATAGTGTCAGCATGTCTCTCACACATACAATAGCCTAGGAAATTGTTTTTCTTGTGCACTATTCTTTATTTTGTTATTTTCTGTGACAGAGGTAAAGTAGAAATGGACTTACTTGAAGTTACTTGGATGTGTTATCCACATCTCAGTGCACATCAACTCTAAATGACCTCTTAAACTATCCTGTAAGGACCAGGCTGACATGAGCAACCATGCATTAAAAATAAGTAAGAGATGTACCCTACGACATTGTGTGAATGCATGTGTTAAACATATAGGCTTAGGGGGAAAAAAAGTTGTGACATGCATGGTGCATGACAATTAATGTAAATTTTTGGAATCATGTATTTGTTGCGTTTAATTATAAAACAAAGCCCTACTCAAATTAATTTGATAAGACCATTTTTATTAAAACAGCAACTGCAAACCATCATAGAACTCACTTTCACTGTGGAGCATGTAATACATAACTGAAATAAAGAAAGGATTTATTAAAATTAGCAACACCCGAAGGCCCATCTGTATACCTGGCATCAAAAGCTAAAGGTTCCTCACTTTCTAATTAAATAAAAAATAGCAAATCTTTACCACAAGACACTTGAAAACCAAAGACATTTGATGTCCAATCTGCACCTTATTCAATTACGCAAAAGTGGTATAAAAATAATTTTATTATGGTGTTTTTTTGTCCTTGTTTAAACCATCACTGTGTGAGAAAATGTTGAGATTCTTAAAAAAAAAACTATTTCTGTGTTCCACAGAAAATAAAAATGGCCAACATTGTTTAAAATGTATTCTTTAGTGTTCCACAGAAAAAAAATTAACATTGTACAGATTTACATAATTGTGAGTAAATAATCACAGAGTTTTTATTTTTTATTTTGGATGAACTATCCTTTTAAGCATGTATATGCACACAGATGCTGCTGAATTATTCATGTTTTTCTCGTGGTGTGTTTGAGCTGGTGGAAGGACAATGACTGGATGAGGCAACAGAGGGAAAATCTCACCGGTGTCCTCACCATGACCTTCTCCTATCAGAGGGCGGTCATCTTGTACATGGTCAGAACAATTTTCTGAAACAAAAGAGATTTTATTATTACATTTTGCACATAATGGCAATCCGTTCTTGAAGGCTGCTGATAACAATCCAGCTGATGCCACCTAATTACCACCTATATATATATATATAAAGTAACTATCTATTTGCTAAGACACAATCTAAAAGATCAGTCATTAACAAGCACTGACTTTATCAGTTCTTCAGTCATGCCCTCAGGCTCAATGAACCAGTCAATTTGATCATTACAAATGTCCCTCAAAATGACAGAGAGATGAAAGAGAAGGTCAGTGAAGAGCACAAGGCTGTTGAGTTACCTGTCAGTAAAGTGTTAACCGGCCTGCTGCAGCAACTGTTGCCGTGGATACTGTTGTCAAGCCCCAACCCACTGTGTCCTTGCAGCAGTGAGAGATGCTTGTGGGAAGCCGCACGCACACTTCACAAGCCCACCCTACAGACACTGAGTAATCAAGAGAAAATGGATTTATAAGGAGGCAGATGAAAGAACAGCCTGAAGTTCTGCACAAAATAAGACTTTCAGTTGTCCTAAATAAGTACATCATAGTCACAGGTCACATAGTGACAGGGTAAAAAGGGTGTTTTTTACACTACCATTGAGAAATTTTAACCAAAGCATGTTATAGACTTTTCATTAAGACCCTAAATAATCATATCAACTTGTGGGCATGCCAATGGCATCCGATGACCCCTTTAAAGGGCTTCCAGGGATGTGTTCCAGTGTCACCCTTAAAAACAGTTTCAAATGTGGTTAGAAATGGATCTTAAAAATAGGACGAGGGAAACGGAGGTGTATTAATCCTACAAGCCATTGTCTGTCGACCACAGAGTGAATACTATTGCTATTATTGTACATTACAATCTTTTCAATTTTCAAATGGAGAAAACAGATCAAGTCCAGCTAGACCTTATTCTGTGCTGAAAATCCTTTACCGAATTGCTTGTAAATTTTTCATTATATGCTATATTATTACCAAATCTTGGATTCAATGTTTTTGTCAACTTCTTTCAGTTAGCACAGGTTTTGTATTTCTTTTTGGAACTTACTAGTCATGGACGATACAAAACCTGTACTAACTGAAAGAAAACAAGTTGCCAAAGAGATTGAATCCCATATTTGGCAATATGGCATAACAAGAAATATATTAGCAATATTCTTGTAGGCCAGTCATTTTTGACTATGGTCCAGTTGCCTAAACATATAGCCACTAAGACGTAGTCTGACCAACTAGCAGCAAGCTAGCAGTATATATATACTGTGTATATATATATATATATAT
>NW_015628766.1:207168-223505 GCF_001515625.1 Sinocyclocheilus rhinocerous | reverse complement strand
AAATATATATATATATAAATCCTCTCCAGGTCAAAATGACTGGAACACAACATGAGGGTTAAATAGAATTTCCTTGTGGATGATAAATAGAAAGAAGCAAAGCTATAATTCACTGATACTGGGAGTTATGAAGGAAGCATGTTATAGACTTTTCATTAAGACCCTAAATAATCATATCAACTTGTGGGCATGCCAATGGCATCCGATGACCCCTTTAAAGGGCTTCCAGGGATGTGTTCCAGTGTCACCCTTAAAAACAGTTTCAAATGTGGTTAGAAATGGATCTTAAAAATAGGACGAGGGAAACGGAGGTGTATTAATCCTACAAGCCATTGTCTGTCGACCACAGAGTGAATACTATTGCTATTATTGTACATTACAATCTTTTCAATTTTCAAATGGAGAAAACAGATCAAGTCCAGCTAGACCTTATTCTGTGCTGAAAATCCTTTACCGAATTGCTTGTAAATTTTTCATTATATGCTATATTATTACCAAATCTTGGATTCAATGTTTTTGTCAACTTCTTTCAGTTAGCACAGGTTTTGTATTTCTTTTTGGAACTTACTAGTCATGGACGATACAAAACCTGTACTAACTGAAAGAAAACAAGTTGCCAAAGAGATTGAATCCCATATTTGGCAATATGGCATAACAAGAAATATATTAGCAATATTCTTGTAGGCCAGTCATTTTTGACTATGGTCCAGTTGCCTAAACATATAGCCACTAAGACGTAGTCTGACCAACTAGCAGCAAGCTAGCAGTATATATATACTGTGTATATATATATATATATATATATATATATATATATATAAATATATATATATATAAATCCTCTCCAGGTCAAAATGACTGGAACACAACATGAGGGTTAAATAGAATTTCCTTATGGATGATAAATAGAAAGAAGCAAAGCTATAATTCACTGATACTGGGAGTTATGAAGGAAACGTGTTAGAAATGTGATCCTCTATGTACTGTGCTTTGGAAGAAAGCACATGAGGATGCTGTCTGTTTTTCTGGATTGGTTGTATGTGTGTGTGATCGTGGGAGAGAAACTGGCCTAAAAATAGAACAAACAGACACAACAGAGTGAGACAGACATAGCGATTGTATACAGAGAGACACTGACACCAGTCTACTTGATGCCTCACAAAATACTTTACAAACACACACACACACACACACACACACAATACAAAATACAAAATAATGGCCACGAGATGCTACGCTTTATTATGTGAATGTTAAGGTTCTATGTGATTTCATTACTTTCTCAGTCATCATGTTTTATCATAGGTCTTTTCAAAGTCATTTTATAATATGTTTAATTTGTATTATGATTTGGGCTATTTAACATGTTGATTTTAGTGTAATTAAAAACAATGCAATAAATAAAATACGTATCAATGACTATTATTAATAATATTTAAATATGCCTCTAACCCTCTAACCTAAATTCTGAAATAAGGAATATTACTATTGGAGCAATTTATAGGCTTTTGTATTAATAAAGAAATCAATAAAATTACAGTAATCACAATTAATCTTATGCCATATATACTTTTTGGTAAAGCCATCCACAGAAATTTCAAAGATGTGGTATTTTAATAATGATAATAATAATAATATTTATTTATAATTGTATTTTTGATATATTATTAACAATTCTATTAATATAATATTAAATAAAATTATATATAATTTCTTGTAAAGCCATCCACAGAAATTTCAAAGATTTCAAAGGACTTTTTGTTGGGAAACATTTGGATTTAGAGTTTAGATCTGATATTCCCTGCAGCAACATTTTCAACCATTTCAACTCTAGAGAGATTTGCAAGTTTTCTCTTCTCTCTCCAAACTATTCTAGCTTTGAGTTTTGTTGAAACAAGCCTTTGACAGTCAAGCCTTTTAGATAATATCTTTCAAAGGTGCGTGCCTATTCAGAGGAAGCTCATTATTTTGGCTGCAGTGGCACCAGACACCAACCTTTTCCTTTGAGACCTCTCCTCAAATGCACTATGGTTGATGGGTGCGTCCTTTAGTGAAAACATTCACTCACAAAAGAGGGCCTCCATATCCTCAAGCTGCATATATTTTAAGCTATAGAGAAAGTTCACACCTCTACTTCTGCAAATAGCATCTTGCAAGTAGGTGACAATTGAGCACCTGAACCAGAGAAACTATACGGTAACACCTTAAAAAAACACCAGAAATTAGTAAAAAAAAAAAGTGCAAGAACAGTCTCAGACTGTTGACACTGACTCAAACTGACATGTTGCACTGCAAAATCAGGAGTCATTCTCTGTCGTCCTGAACGGTTGTATCCAAAACCTAAGGCAGCTGCCTTACTGCATCACTGCCCAGTCACTCAATTTCTTTACACTACAGACTGCATTTCAGTCTGAAGGCACTGCTAAAGGAAAGAAGTTTCAGACAGGCTTCCAAGGCACCATAATAATGTCATGTCTGATGATCCAGAACAATTTTAAGTGAAGTTTATCACCAGACATAATTTTCAAGATCATGGAATATGCTTGTCAGTGAAGAATACACCTTTGTAACACTATACAATAATGTTCTATGTGAATTACTACAATAGCTTACATGAAATAACACTTAACAATACTTTTACAGTACTTACCAATATTGCTTAATGTTAATTTCTTCATACTCTACTGCACTTGAATGTTCATATTTCAAGTTGAATAAATGAACATTATTACATGTAATGAATGAATAATGTAACATATAACCTAACAATCAATGAGCTGTGAAATATTGCTTGTCATCATAAGTTCTATGTATTAACAATGCTGAAAAATAAATTAAATTTTTATTGTAAAGCAGGGTTCCCCTTCGGGAACTCGAGCTGCGTCGGAAAACGCTAGGGGAACGCCTTCAGCGATACCAAGCTCTGAATCATATGTGAAATCAGTCCAATCGATGGGCGAGATGTCAGAGGCGGGTGACGTCATGACCAGGAAGCTTTAAAAGCACGTGAGGTGCAGCCGGCATTAGCTTTTTGTCATTCAGCAAAGCTCTCTGTGTGTGTCAGTCACGATCTATGTTCTGTGAGTCTTATTTATTGTTGTCTGTCCAAAGTTACACAAGCATTCAGCAAAAAAAGTATAAAGCTTCAGCAAAGAAAAAAAGATGTCTAAAGCAAAGACAAACAAGGGCGAAAACAAATCGCGTTATAGACTGTGTGTTCCTCCCTGCCCACGCTACATCACGAGCGGGGATACACACAGTTTGTGCGTGGTCTGCTTGGGAGCGGAGCACGCGGCGTCGGCTCTCGAGGGGGCCGACTGTCCGCATTGTGAGCAGTTGCCACTGCGTTTGCTTCGCTCCCGGAAGGCTCTCTTTGAGGAGGGAGCCTTCACCAGCGTTCCTCACGGTGCTGGCCCCGCTTCCACCGAGGCGGAGCGGCAGCTGCACTCGTGGGGTCCCTATTTTCTTCCTCACCTGCCAGATCCACTGCCCGCTCGCTGGTGTCAGAAGCCCGTTCTGCGGTTTCTTCCCCCCGGAGAGCGGGCTCGGCGCTTCTCCTATCTTCCTCCGAGGAGGTTGATGTGGAGAGCGTCGAGGATTCACCCCCTCAATCCCCACAATATGAGGAGCTAATGGAGGTAGTTACTCGCGCGGTTGCCAAGCTGAACATCGAGTGGCCCGCAGAGAAACAGACTGAACCGCAGAAAAGCAAACTCGATGAACGCTTTCGGCGGGCCAGATCGCTACCTCCGCGCCGGAGCCTGCCGTTTTTTCCCGATCTCCACACCGAGGTGTCGAGATCGTGGAAGAAACCATTCTCGGCCCGCTTATTCGTCCCCGCCTCTGAGCATTTATGGTTGACCCTGTCCGATATGAAAGAGAAGGACAGGGTCTGCCTTATGGATGCCCCGCTGGTCTGTTCGGCGACGCCGTCGATTCCGTCGTCAACAGATACCAGGAGGCTCGTAAACAGGTGGCGGCATTCCAGCGGTTTCTACCTCGCCGTTCTATAGCTCTGGATACCAGCTCCTCATATAGGGAGGTCCAAAAACAGAGCGTTGCCTCTCACGCTCCCCCGCAGCGGGACCGAGCGCCGGCTGCACCTCACGTGCTTTTAAAGCTTCCTGGTCATGACGTCACCCGCCTCTGACGTCTCGCCCATCGATTGGACTGATTACACATATGATTCAGAGCTTGGTATCGCTGAAGGCGTTCCCCTAGCGTTTTCCGATGCAGCGTCTCGTTCCCTCGGGGAACCATGGTTACATACGTAACCTGGGACATTTTTGTTAACTAAAACTAAAAATATTAAAAATGTTGTTAATTGAAATAAAGCTGAAGTGAAATAAAATAAAACATAAATATTAGATAAAACTATATTAAACTATATAAAAAGTTGCCTTGGCAACTGAAGTTGAAGCACTAAAATTGTTAATTGGAATTAAATAAAAACTTATAAAAATAGTAATATTTAAATATAGCAAAAACTAATAGAAATAACAAAAGCACATAACAAAATGACTAAAAAATAAACTGAAAAAAGAGCTAAATTAAAATATTAATAAAAACTATTATAGTATAGAATTAGTATTAAAAAGACACTGTTTGTTGCCTTACAAAGCGACTTCATTTAACCCATACAAATTAGTTTTGTTGGTATAAATTCATGTATTTAGGTTGATTCAGTGATGTTAAATAATATTGCTGACTTGAATAAAACCAGTTAATATAGATGTTATCATTTTAGGTTACCATTTTTTTCAGTGTATTTAAATAAGTGTTAGATTTGAAAATGATCAGGATTGTTGTTTGGGTGGTGCAGCTCGACCCCACATCCTCTAACCCCCCCGACAACAATAGTGACAATAGGATACGTGCAGTAGTTGTGCGATTTGATGAAACCAAAATGTTAAATCAACAACACTTCAAGCAAATCAGCACATGAATATGCACACACATACACACACAGACACAAAGGTCAGAGGCGGGTCAAAAATCATCTAGGCTCAGCTAAGAGATAAGGCTAAAGTGTAATTGACATGACACATGAACAATTCCAGAATATGACAAAAGTACAAAATTAACACAATGGATTGTTAGAATTTAGCAAACTATCTAATACTATTCATTTAATAAGTGAAGGAGAGGTGAAGGACCATTTGTATACATTCTATGCATTGTATGCATGCTTTATGATGTAAGGACTGTTTCTGAATTCTGAGAGGGTGAGAAAATAATGAGACTGTGGCAAAGACAAAGATAAGGTTGGTAAAAGCAACACGGGCTAGACAGGAACAGAGATTAAGATGGTAATGGGGAGATAAAAGTGTTGGAGTGCCACACCCTGTGAAATGTGTGATTGTGTGTGTATGTGTGGTGGGGGATGTGATGCAATGCATGAAGGGAGCAGGGCAGAGAGTGGTTAGCACACACAAGCACAACCCACCCGTGATGCATACATGTCTACTGCAGAGGAGAGGGAGGGGAAACTGCTGCACTGCCCTTCACCGCAGGTGTACACAGACACACATGAATCCTTCACATTTTATTTGCTGCAGTGGATATGTACTGTGTGTGGGCAGTAAAGGAACAGTTCACTCAAAAATGAAAATGCGTGGACAATGTACTCACCCAAGATGTAGATGAGTTTGTTTCCTCATGGAGACATATTTGGAGAAATTTGACATTACATCACTTCCACTTTTCCAGAAATTTTAATTTTTTTGGAAAACTATTGCTTTAACATGACACACAGACATGTCATAAAATATTTAAACTAATAGGGAAAAAATTATTGATGTTGTTATCATGTGTGACACTGTACGTTATAAATATCCACTCAGTCACAATGTGAATTTTCAAGTTTGCATAGTAAACACATTTGAAGTGTCTCTGTGCAGGCTGTGGAGACATACACATCCCATGATGCTTAAACACATGATTAATGAGTTTGTTTTACAAATGGCTGTAGTAAATCAACACAACTTTGGTAATTAAAGCTCATAAATGTGATACAGTATAATTTATGATTTTCTTATGATATGAGGCATAATATACACTCTTAAAAATAAAGTTTCTTTATTGACATTGATGGTACAGTTCCATGAGGAACCTTTAACATCTATGGAACCTTTCCATTGCATAAAAGGTTCTTGATAGTAAAAAAAAAAAGGTTTTGGGGATTATTATTATTTTGGATTTCATCACACAAATCTGTGCATTACACAAATTATGCTTCACATGGGAGAAACAACTAGCAATTTGACTTGCAACAGAGTTTGCTATTAGCATGTTGCTAAGCTAACAATCCTCTAATACTTTAATAAGCATAAATATACATAGCACATTCAAATATTGGATAAAATAATCCATAATAATCAACTTCTAATTGCACTATTTAACTATTTTTAATGAGTCCTTTTTAGTATTTAATAACTTGCATTAAGAGAAATACATTGGGTCTCATTCACTAACATTCTAAAAAATGCTGGGTTAAATATAACCCAGCGCTGGGTAAAATAGGGACAAACCCAGCAATTGGGTTGTTTTGACCCAGTGGTTGGGTTACTACCCAGAAGGTTGGGTTAAACATTTAACCCAACCGCTGGGTCAAAACAGCCCAATTGCTGGGTTTGTCCCTATTTTACCCAGCACTGGGTTGTATTTAACCCAGCATTTTTTTAGAGTGAACCGTTGTACATACATTTGTGTGTGAAGTCTGTGCATAAACGCTTTCACCAACAGATCATGATTCATTAATAACTTTCATCCTAAAATTGATTTTTACATTTATGAAAAAAAAAAAAAAATACTGTGGGAACAACTAAAACCACACATATGCAAAATCACATACTCTGGGTTTGCTTTGTTAAGATGAAGTTTTATACACAGTTTGAATTTATTTCTTAATTGCGCAAGTTGTAATGCATTTTGAGACTGCCTTCTCTGTAAAAGATTCATATTATGCTGCCTTTAGCTAAACTAGATATCTTAACTATCTTGGGAGGCTAACTGGGTTTCGGATCATAGCAAAACATTTCAGAGAAGCATTTGTGTTTGTATGTGTGTGTGGAAAGTGCTAATTGTGATATTTAAGAATCTTTTTTTTTTTTTCTCATTTTAAATGGGTCATGAACTGAGAATTTTCCCAAAATTTTAGGTGGGTGCATCAGATAATGTTTTTGTGCAAAGTGTGTTTAAATGAGCTAGACTTCTTCTGTGTATGCAAATGCATAGTAAACGTGTGTTTTACAGTATAATCATGCCGGGACTTTCTGATTTACACTGTTTTTATACTGAGCTAATGATATTTTCTATACCCTATTTCCTACTTTTTAGATTTTCATTAAACATGATTTATTATATTTATTAAGTCATTTGTTTTTGTTCTCGAGGGGACTGTTGGCACGTCCACTTAATGCAGGTGATTTCAGATTTTGTGGGAACCAAATGTTGGTTAAAGCTGACCCACACTAGTTCAGCGGTTCTAGTATCACACTGCCTTTCACTCATCCACCAGGTCGCCTTCACCACCAATGCTGATTAGCTGGCATCAGTCGAAGGGCTGCTGGGAGAATTGTGTGTGAACATAAACAGCTATTGATTAGCCCAGCAACCACTCTGCACATTACTCTGAACCAGACGTTATTAAATAAGCAATATGCAGCTCTGCACCAAGACTTCTGAGGTCCCCAAAGCAGAGGCTAGCAAAGTAGGAAACAATCTTATAATGGCATTGTCAATTACATGCCAGTGGAACTTGAAGTCTTTGCTAGTTGATTTGTGTATTCAAATGCAAATGTTTTTTCTCTCATATGAGAAAGTGCTTCTTCTTTAACTATTCTAATCTAAGAACACCCGGTTCTTCACAGAAGCAGACACGTTTTTTAAGTGGTGAGCAGAATTATTTGTTATGATTCTTTCCATAGAGACATGATATGTTTCCTAAAGGCATCGTTAACCAGCTATGCTCACAAGTTCTATTGTTACCAACATAGTTAAACGATTCTGTATTTTTAAAGTTCCAACAAATTCACAAACAGCATCAAAAAGTTGTGTGGCTGAACTACAGCCTCATCATGTGATCCTGCGTTTAGAGGCATTGTTTCTTGTTAGTATGATATGTGGACTTACATAGATCATGTGCTTGGGCACAATAAGGAAGATAACAGGCAGTCCAATCTATATATTTCATTCCATTTGGGGGAAAACATGTATGTTTCAGTCTATTTATTTTAGCATGTGAACAATCATTGCAATCAATCAATGTTTTTTTGCATGCAAAACATGTTTTAAATGTTTTAATGTTTTAACAATCAATCAATGTTTTTAAAAAGTGTGCATGTACATAAATGTATGACAGTAAGTGGGAACCAGCGATGAATCAAACATCAAATAAAGCAAACTGACAGGAAAAAAAAAAAAAACAATTAAGAAGTCATCAGGTGCCAGCAGCATCTTGGAGATCGATGAATTAGTAGAAGTTATTACTCCATCACCTGCGCGTGACATCATTAATGATAGTCCTATATTGCTGAATCAATGTGGTTCAAACAACAGTGGTGTGACCATGTTGCTACGGTTTCGGGAAACTGTTGTGACTAGCTGGTTAGTTTTTCCAGCAATGCATCTATGGTATAATTAATCAGCGAGTTGCATCAGTGTACAGGAAATGCCCCCTGATAATGTCATTTGTTAATGCAAATTACATTATTGACTGTGGCAAGGTACTTTCAGTCATTTATTACTGTACTTATGCTTGATTACTCCGATTTTCAAACAAATGGGAGATTATTTTAATGTTTTTGCATTTAACTTGTAACAAAACATTTTCAGCTAAGATCTGCATTCTCTTGTCTGTTTTCTCTCCACAAGCAAATAAGATTCGTCACAGAGCCAATTGCATTCTTTACAAAGCTGGTAGAAATGTAATTCCAAAGGCAAGTACTACATTCAAATGATGTCAATTTGAATGAAAATGGAATGAAAAAAAAAAGAGATGATATTTTTATGGCATTTTCTTACAAATCTGACTACATTACAGATAACCGTCTGTCACCACTGCTACTGTGGAGGAACGAAGGAGCGCGGAGACGAAGGAGTTGAAGGGAAACAGTCTTTACTAGTCCAAACTGGGGGAAAACACAGGGTAGCCAGGAGACACACACACACACATAGCTTCGGGATAAGACGTTTAACACAGCACGCTAGACACAGGAAACACTGGGCTTAAGTACACGACTAAACAAGGGGATGACAAGACACCTGGACTCAATGAAACTATAACAGGAACAGGAAGGAAACCAAATATGGGCATTGAATGAAAATGGAATGAAAAAAAAAAGAGATGATATTTTTATGGCATTTTCTTACAAATCTGACTACATTACAGATAACCGTCTGTCACCACTGCTACTGTGGAGGAACGAAGGAGCGCGGAGACGAAGGAGTTGAAGGGAAACAGTCTTTACTAGTCCAAACTGGGGGAAAACACAGGGTAGCCAGGAGACACACACACACACATAGCTTCGGGATAAGACGTTTAACACAGCACGCTAGACACAGGAAACACTGGGCTTAAGTACACGACTAAACAAGGGGATGACAAGACACCTGGACTCAATGAAACTATAACAGGAACAGGAAGGAAACCAAATATGGGCATGTCACACACGAGGGAAAACTAGGTCATGGAAGGCACATGGGGAGGAAAACACAACACAGACAGTCCATATTTCTGAGACGTCACACTATGCAAATGATTCTACCAAATTCTAAATAGATGACTGATTTTGAGAGATTTTCATGAATATTTCTGTATTATGTCTCATTGTGATGTATGAATTCCAGCCAGGATTTAAAAACTTGCTATTTGGATGGATATATAAATAAACAAAAATAAATAAATAAATAAATACAATTGGTATTGACAATGCATGTGTTTATTAATATGCTACATTTGTTCATGTTTAATGTATACTGTAACATTTAATATTTCCCCAAATTCTAAGATATAAGAAACAACATGAATGTAAAGACTAAAGATTACTGAGTGAATAGATGGTGATGCTCCTTTCATTGTTTAAGATTATCCCTGTTTTCATAAGCGGACAGAGGTCAGATGGTCTGGCTTTAAGCAGCACCTCTGGAGCTTAATGGTGGGGGTATGATTTGTAGAGCCATCTTAACACACACACACACACACACACACACACACAGAGAGAGAGCTGTTTAGAAGCCTGTCTCCAGTCTGGACCACCTGTCCTGATTTCTTAATGACATGTCAAGGACTTGAAGCATGATTAAATTGCCAGTCCACACACACACACACACACAGGTTTGCTTTTGTGAAAAGTGGGGACATCCCATAGGCGTAATGGTTTTTCTGCTGTACAGACCGTATATTCTATTGCCCTACACCAACCCTACCCCTAAACCTACCCCTCACACACACACACACACACACACACACACACACACACAAATGTGCTGTGGTCAGGAAAGGCTGAGTCTTTGGTGGTGAGTCAACACTAGCGACAGACAGCAGTGAGAAAATCAATAGGCTGACTATAATAAATAGTGTATTGGGACATTAGAAGTATGCGTCTGTTTGTTGTGCAAAGCCTCCGCCACTTCTGTAGTGTGTCTTCTTAGAACTCAGAGACCCCCTAAGTGCTCATCTGTGCATTTGAGAAAACACAATTAGCTCAGCATTTTTATTTTTATTTTTTATTATTCACTGTCAGGACAAAAGGGCCAAAACTAAGCTAAAGCAAAAATGCATTATGACTTTGTTGTATTTTTTGCGATTTATATATTTCCTCAAATAGTGTTGAATGGACAGGAAATTTTATGGAAAAGGAAGGAGGGGGGTAATTGGATCAGAAAATGTCACAAGCCAGGTTCAAACTCACATTTCATACAGTAAACGAGCACCATGACTTAAAGCATGTGCGCTAACTGCTATAGCCAAAAAACATGTTTATGATATAAAGCAGGGATTCACAAACTTTTTTTTTGTCAGCTGAACTCCTTTTACCTGAAATATTTACTAGAAGTACCCCCTGAAATTTTAATATGTCAATAATGTTAACAACACATTCACATATTTGTGGTTCTCTGATCTTGGTTAATAGTCACATGACATAAAGGTAAATACAATATTTCAACCTTTTTTAGTAATTGCGTTATTTATTTATTTATCATAACGATTTATTTTACATTTTTAATTAATTTGAATTTTTTATTAATTATTACCATATCATCAGCTCACAAATCCCCTGCAGTTTGGGTCTGATATAAAGGAATAGATTAAAACAAAAAATCAGTCTTTATATAGTTACCTTTATCTCATCAAAAATTGTGTAAATGTAGCACAGGTAAAGAATATTATACTCTAAGAAAAGTCTGTAAAAGTCTGTAAAAATAGAAAATTTTCTATATTGATTTTTCACAGGTGTGTCCCTATTTTGAATTACTCACTGCATTGTGCTGGCGTTTTAAGGTTTAAGATATATTCATACATTAAATTGCCTGTACTTTTCTGTTTTTCTAGGGATTTTATCTTTCCTACAGTGCGAGGAATAATGTCTTAAATTTTGATCTGTTTCTCATACAAGGCTGTCACACGACTTCTTAAGACTAACCACATAAGCAGTATGTACTATTTTTTTATAGTAGATCTTGATAGTTCCCGGTGTCTTCAAAACGTTTATCTTTTATGCTCCTTTGAAAAAAAAATAGCAGCATATGGTTTGGAATGAAGGGGAGTATAAAAAAAATGACTAAATTGGTTAAATCTGTTTCTTTATTTCCAAATTACCTCAACCATTAATTAAAATAACAAGCAATTTTAGTACATTCTGCACTCCGGTGTTTCTAAAATGAGGCCATTTCTATGCTATTGTGTCCTACAGGAAGCTAGTGATCATTAGTGGTCTAGAAAGCAGAGAAAAGCTCCGAGCTGTCTGTGACAAAACAGTCTCAGGGGAGGGTTTCCCTGTCATACACCCCAGAGCTCTCTAAACATACATCTGAGTCCACAGCTGAGCTTTACCCTCACAGTCACAGCAAATCTAATGAAATAGATAAATGAATTCAATGAAATGTATAATAAAGGATCAAATGAGGTTATTACAGATTTATTTAAACCCTAAAATGTATTAGATGTATAGAGGATGATGTAGTTGTAATGCACTTCGGGATACCCTACTGCAGTTGGTTGTGTATCAAATGAACTGTAATGGATCAACGCCAGGCCTGTAAAGTTGCGTTCTGGCAGTGGTCCTTGGCAAACACTCCCTGCAGTAGATCTTTGCTGACATACAAGTAAAACAACACCCCAAAGAGTTCAGCTGCTGCCTTTCACGACATAAATCAACACAACCACAGTCTGTAATTGAGACATTATTGGATAAATTAGACTGATTTTTTTGTTCAATTTTTTTTTTTCTATTTCTATCTTTGCAGCTGCTGATTTTTTTTCTATTTATATCTTATTATAATATTATATTATAATATTGCATATTGTAATATGCATACAAATAAAATACCCCATGAAACGTTCTCAGAACTTTGGCTAACGTTCTCTCTTGGCAAGGTCTTTAATAATGTTCTCAAAACATCAGCACTAAAACATTTTTGATACATCATTCATGCAATTTTATTTATTCAATTTTATTTTTAATTGTATTTATTTTTTACTACTTACTATTTGTTTCAGAACGTTCAGAGAACATATGGTAGCATTGTCATAATGTTTGTAAAATTATAAAATGGAATGTTCCTTTAACATTTGTATAATCAAGAATAATGGTAATTTTGAATGTTTAGAGAACATCAGAAATAACGTTTTTCATAACTTAATGGGTATACGTTAGCAAAAAGTTCTTAGAGCATATATTTGTTAGATGGCTATAAACATCCACATATCCTTTAGTGAGAAAAGACTTGTCCCTCACAGGTCACTGGTGTTAATATAGGCTGTTTAGCTTTAACCCTTCCATTATGCATCAACCGCTCTCTGTCACACTCCTCCTGCCCATCAATTACACCCTGAGTGTGTGTGCATGACCCACATTTCTTCTGCACCTGACAGAAGCTGACTAATGAGATTTTTTGATGCTTTTCTATGAACATTCAATCAGAATAATACTGCAAACAAATATAACTTTACCTTTTACCTTTGTCCAAAGACTCACCTCTCTTGAAAAATATCCTTATATTACAAATGTATTTATAATCTAAAATCAATGTAAATTGCTGTTGGCCCCCCATTTTATTTCTGCAATGGGATATATTTCAGAGTAAAAAAAGGCAGAGCATGGTTTAATTTTATCTATAAGTGATTGACTGGATCATGAGAAGTGTGCGTTTCCAGAATTGAGACATTTGGCTATTGGTTTACACGACCCAATAGTCCACGTGGGCTGATGCCAAGTAATGTCAGCATGAAAGGAAGCTTTGACTGAGGTTGTGAAGACCTCCGATTTTTAAAAAAAAATTTCTGAATAACATGCACATGCAATAGTTCACAAAAAAATCGGACAGGTGCATTGAAAAAGTTAATAGGGTCCATTTTGATTTCACATAGGGTTAATATGTTTTTATTTTATTTTATTCACATAAATTATGCACTTTGAAAGATTATGAAAAGGAATATTAAAAGTGGTCAAAAGTGGCTTCTTCAAAATCAAAAATCAAACCATAACTCAAAATTGTCCCTATTACAATCTTTGACATCTGCAATTTATTATCTGTATATAAATTATGCACACTGAAAAAAAGGTAATCTAAAAAAGATAACATCTAAATTAAATGGTTTTGCGTATGTCAAAAATATTTAATATCACTGAATCAACCTAAATACATTAATTTATACCACTTTATATGGGTTAAATCAGGTAGACGTATAGCTCTTTAAAGTATCATTGCAGGTTACCACCAGTGCACTTAATAAAAAAACTACAAAACATTTGTTTGAAAAATGACATGAGTCAGATGTAAATGCAAGCAATGCAATATTCTGCACTGTACCACACTATAGCATACAATGCCATGCTGTGCTGTGTGCTTGTGGTTCTTCTGGAAGTGTCTGCAAATGTCAGCTGCTGTTGCATTATTCAGTAAAACTAAATAAATATAACATCTCAAGGAAGCAAATTTGTTTATATAATATGTCAGCAGATGATTCTCCTTCATGCTTAGTAGCACTCAATACACAGTAACACAGTAAATAGGGTTTAACGAATATACATAATAAACCATTTCCATCAAATTAAACTGCAGACTCACCAATGGTCTATATAAATAAATCTAACAAATTCAGTTCATTGATTTAAATGAACTCTACTGAGCAGTTGATCAGTCGCAACCTTGTCTGGTGTCACACTTGTAGGTGCTTTGATTCATTTTTACACAGTCATGCTGTCTCCCTCTCTATTCTGGGAAAGAAAGATACTGTTGTATGGAGCTTGCGTGATGCTCTGTGCCGTAATTTCAGAGAGGCCTTGTTCAATAATTCAGACTAACATTTTCTCAGCGCACAGTGATTCAAGATCCCAGTGTTCCAGCAAGCATCAGCCTGCCATTATTACGCCTCACTGGATTAAAGGTAACAGCCATCCAACCCCCCAATTCACTAGAGAGAAATGGAGAGAGACTCACATCAGTGCAGAAAGTCATCCACCCCCTCAAATGAAAACTTCAAATGTGTGTTTGAAGTGGATGTGATCCATCCATCTTATACCTTTTTTAGTTCAGTGGGTGCGTATAGATCCATATAACATGTTACTTTATGCACCAAGAGCTTGTAACACTCCAAAGAGAAAGGAAAACTTGAAATCGCATCATATGACCCCTTTAAGATGAAGATCTGCACACTAATAATATTAAAATAAGGAAGAATATCAAACATAAAGTAAAGTAAAATAAAGACATGTCTGCACTTAGGCTAGCCTTAAAGGATTAGTTCACTTCCAGAATAAAAATTTCCTGATAATTTACTCACCCCCATGTCATCAGAAATGTTCATGTCTTTCTGTCTTCAGTCGCAAAGAAATTAAGGTTTTTGAGGAAAACATTCCAGGATTTTTCTCCATATGATAGACTTTCAAAGGGAACCAACGGGTTGAAGGTCCAAATTGCAGTTTCAGTGCAGCTTCAAAGGGCTCTACACGATCCCAGCCGAGGAATAAGTGTCTTATCTAGTGAAACGATCAGTCATTTTCTTAAAAAAATAAACATTTATATACTGTTTAACCAAATGCTTGTCGTGCACTAGCTCGACATAACGCATACGTAGTCACGTTGGAAAGGTCACGCGTGACGTAGGCGTAAGCACCGACCCAGCGTTTACAAAGCGAATGTGCAAAGAAAGTCAAACGCCCTTTACAAAAAAAAAAGGTAAAACAACGATGTCGGTCGATTTTGAGGTTGGAGGAGAAAATGAGTTTTTCGCCCTACCCTACCTTTCTGAACCGGAGTACACAGAGGAAGAGCTAACCGCACTTGACCTTTCCGACGGGATTATGTAATCAGAGCTAGAGCAAGACGAGCATTTGAGGTTAAAAAGTATATAAATGTTTTTTTTTTAAGAAAATGACAGATGGTTTCGCTAGATAAGACACTTATTCCAATGAGTTTTTCGCCCTACCCTACCTTTCTGAACCGGAGTACACAAGAGGAAGAGCTAACCGCACTTGACCTTTCCGACGGGATTACGTAATCAGAGCTAGAGCAAGACGAGCATTTGAGGTTAAAAAGTATATAAATGTTTTTTTCTAAAGAAAATGACAGATGGTTTCGCTAGATAAGACACTTATTCCTCGGTTGGGATCATGTAGAGCCCTTTGAAGCTGCACTGAAACGGCAATTTAGACCTTCAGCCCATTGGTTCCCATTGAAGTCTATTATATGGAGAAAAATCCTGGAATGCTTTGCTCAAAAACCTTAATTTCTTTTGCATTTCTAAAAACAGAAAGACATGAACATCTTGGATGACATGGGGCTGAGTAAATTATCAGGAAATTTGATTCTAGAAGTGAACTGTTCCTTTAATGTGTTAAATTAAAAAACCACACCCCGTCATCACATGAAGCAACAGTTTAAAGTTAAAACACCGTAATGACAGGTTTGTTTATTACAAACATGTAGCTTTTTGCTTCACAAGCCTTTTATTGATGGACTGGAGTCGTGTGGATTACTTGTGGATTGTTGTGATGTTTTTATCAGCTCATTCTGACGGCACCCATTCACTGCAGAGGATCCATTGGTGAGCAAGTGATGCAATGCTACATTTCTCCAAATCTGTTCCCATGAAGAAACAAATTCATTTACAT